>NW_024884711.1:46103398-46104809 GCF_019232065.1 Centrocercus urophasianus
CCCCCCCTTTTCTTCTCCTTCCTCCCCTCCTTCCTTCTCCTTCCCCTCCTCCCTCGCTCCTTCACCTCATCCTGCCCATCGCCATGTTCGCCCCTTTTAGGAAGACGGAGGAATGCGGAGCGGCGGCGGCTGGAGCTGCCAAGAGCCCGAGGGCCGCTGATTGGAGCCTCCGCATCAGATGGGGCCGCGGCTGCCCCCCTTAAAGGGACAGAGCCCCTCCGCCGCGTCGCCACGAGCGACCGCCCCCCTCCACGCATGACCCCCCCCCCCCCCGGCATCGCCTCCCCCCCCACTCCCGTGTGGAAGCAGCACCGACGGCCCTCGTCCTCCGTGAGCGTCCTTAAGTGCCCACTGGGGAAACTGAGGCGCGGTAGGGATCATTTCCTGAGAGTGAACCCCCCACATTTGGCTTTTTGGGTTGGGAAAGCTCGGTTTGGGGAGTGATGGGGTGATAATGAGCTCAGTTTGGTTCAGAAAGGGGTTTGTGGAGCAGCTCTCCTGCCATGGTGGGAATGTGGAGGTGTCCCTGCCTGTAGCAAAGGGTTTGGAACCGGACGATCTTAAAGGTCCCTTCCAACCCAGACCATTCTGTGATTCTATTTTAAGGCAATTTTGGGGTTCAGAGTGGGGTCTCATGGGTGAGGTTTTGTGATTTAGCTGCCAGCGCAGCGTGGGTCTCACCAAGACCTCCCCACCTCCCCGTTTCAAATCACACATCTCCCCACGCACCAAAATCAAATCCCCATCTACTGCCCTGCAACCAAAAACCACAGCGGCTCTGATGGGTCCCCAAAACCCCATCTGCTGCATCTCCATCCCACCTTCCCGGCCATTTCCCTCTTGCCAACCACTCCCTTTTGCAGACAGAAATGCAGTAACGTCTTGCACTTGTTTAGACTCGGTTGCCGTGCGCTGTAACTTCTTCCAGATGTGTACGGCCCTTTGCATAATGTCGCTGCAGCCACGTCCTGCCTGCGCTCCGTTTCCTGGGTTTATTTAATTTTTGGTTTTAATCCTGTCTTGCTTTCAACCCTGCTCTGTAGGAAAAAAAATCCTGGCCGAGGCGACCGGCTCTTTTCCCGTATCGGAGAGCTCTTCCCAGGATGACTGCTTGGCCTGCTTTACGTGTCTCCACGCCTGGAAGCATTTCCAAGAGCTCCACGAGATGCTGGAGGACACCCAGCGGACATGCGGACACCGATGGGGTGAGGGTGAGATGTAGGCTGTGATGGGAGTAGGGGTTGAGCTCTGTTCCGGGGCCCAAATCCCGCAGACAGAACAGGGGTGGGAGCAGCCTGAAGCCCTCTGAGATTTGGAGCTCACGGGTCTGAAGGAAGAGGGGTGCTGGGTATGGGCAAAGCCCATAGGGTTAGGGTTAGGGTTAGGGTTAGGGTTAGGGTTAGGGTTAGGG
>NW_024884711.1:46104819-46153415 GCF_019232065.1 Centrocercus urophasianus
TTAGGGTTAGGGTTAGGGTTAGGGTTAGGGTTAGGGTTAGGGTTAGGTGAGCTCCCAGGAGGTCCCTGGGCTTTTTGGGATGCAGAGCCCACCCCTCAAGTGGAGGCCTGGTCTTTGCCATCCATGCTTTTTCCTCCCCAATATAGGAGAAGCTGTTCCCCCAAAGGTCATTGCCATCAACACGAGGAGAAATGTCCCAGAAGGAGCTCCAGACACAGCTGACAACACATTTTGGTGAAAAACTTCATTTGACAACGGTGACTGCAGCAACATTCCTAAAAGATGAAGCACGCACGGTTTCGTTGGCCAACACTACTCACGGGCTCACGTGGAATTGGCTGAACCGACTTCCTGTATCTCCCAGCAAACCTCACCCAACCCAGTTTGGTGGGATCCCACCCAACCCCATCCAGTGACTTTGCTGAGTGGGAGAGATGACGTGGTCAGGTCTGTGGCTGTTGTAATGCAGAGCGACAAGGGAGAGCTTGACGGGAAGGACGTTTCCATGTCCATCCTTCCAACCTATCTAAGCCAGGTCTGCTCCTGCTCCTGTAGTGGATGTGGTTGATGTAGTGGAAGACCCATCCTTGGACCATTCATGGTCAGGTTCTGAGGAGCTGATGGAGCTGTAGGTATCTGTGTTCACTGCTGGGGAGTTGGACCAAATGGCCTCTGAATGTCCCTTCCAACTCGAATGATTCTGTGGTTCCATGATTCGAGCAGGGTGAGACACGGGACACCTCTGTGCGGGTTGAGATACCAGGGATCCCTGCACCAGCACGTAGACAACAGATCTCTCTTCTGGGACTGTTTTTCCTCCTCTTCATCTGCTGGGGTTTCTGGAAGAGGATAGCTCTATGCTCTTGGTGCTTCCTGTGAAGATCTGGAAGGTCTGCTAGCTTCTCAGGTGGTGCTGCCTGGGACTTGGCCCTGTCACATCTTGCATAGATCATCAAAATGGTAATGGGTTACGGCTCCCCACAGAAGGACCTCAGCAAAGCAACCCTACCTTCAGTTCATTTGCCACTGTTGCCGTTGGGAAATTTCATCTCGGTCCTGCAACATGTCCAGAGAAGGGCAATGGAGCTGGGAAGGGTCTGGAGCACAGGTCTATAGGGAGTGACTGAAGGAACTGGGATGGTTCAGTTTGGAGAATAGGAGGCCACAACTAGAAAGGAGGTGGTAGAGAGGCGGAGGTCGGCCTCTTCACCCACACGACAGTGACAGGATGAGGGGTAATGGCGTCAGGTTGCACATGAGGAGGTTCAAGTTGGGTGTTAGGAATGAATGAGTGGCAGTGCCCATGGAGGTGCTGGGGTCACCGTCCCTGGAGGTGTTCCAGAGCCATAGAGATGTGGCACTGAGGGATGTGGGCAGCGGGCCTGGTGGGGTGGGTTGGGGTGGCCTTGGGGATCTCAGAGATCTTTTCCAGTCTTAATGATTCTATGATTCCATGGATGGGCAGAGAAGCCCTAGAGATAAGGGTAGGTGAGGAGCAAAAGCAGGAAGGCTCTGGTGATACAGGAGGGGGGTGAGTATCATAAAAGGGCCATATCCTGCAGATCTCACTCTTCTTTTTAATCCTTGGGCTGTGAGACAGCAACCAAGCAAATGGTCACAGCAGGTCTTAACTGAAGGACTTGGCCATGTCACAGCAATATGGGGGCCTGCAATTATTCATGGGAACCAGGCGAGCTTCGCATTGCCCTGATTTAACCAATCCCTGATATTTCACATTGTCTTCCCACAGCTTTAGTCCTCTAGGGAATCACCTGGCCCTCTGCTCCCCTGTGTGGAGCTGTAGAGCCATGAGGGGTTGCAAGGCCATGAGGGGTTGCAAGGCCATGAGGGGCTGTATGGCCATGAGGGGCTGTATGGCCATGAGGGGCTGTATGGCCATGAGGGGCTACAGGGCCATGAGGGTCTCTGTAGGGCCATGAGGGTCTCTGTAGGGCCATGAGAGTTTGCAGGGCCATGAGGGGCTGTAGGGCCATGAGAGGCTGTAGAACCATACAAGAGGCTGCAAACCTCCCCCATCCTCCTCTGCTCTGGACCCAACAAACCCAGGGTGCTCATCTCTCCTCACACCCCTTGCCCTGCAGACCTTTCCCCATCTCTGCAGCCCTCCTTTGGACGCTCCATAACAGCTCTGAGTCCTTCTGGGATGGCAGCACCCAACCATTCCGCAGAACGGAGCGGAGCAGGAGGTGGAAGAGCCGTGCAGACAGACAGGGATTCACCTGCAGGATGAGGGGCACAGGATGGAGGGGCACAGCCAACCCTTTGGGGATGTACTGCTGGCCCAGCGACCAGTTTTCACCCTGCAGCTGATTTTCTGGGCAGGCACAGGGAGTATGGAAAAGCAGGGATCACATCAGGCCAAGAGACTGAGAGAGAGAGAGAAAAAAAAAAAAAAAGAGGGAAAGCAAGAAACATTCCTGGAGGCTCTCTGGCCTCAATCCCTGCAGCCTCCAGAGAGGAGGAGAGAGACAAAACAAAAGGCGTGAAAGAAGAGCGAGCCAAAGGCGAGGAGGTTGGAAGCAGCAGCGCAGGGATGCAGCCGACCAGGCCGGGAGGGCTTGGGGTCGCACCGAAATCGCTGCCCTTTTATGGCCGGGCGAGAAGGGCCGCGGCACAGAGCCTGTCCTACTAAGGGAAAGCGTCTTGTGTTCAGCGTGTGCAATGAGAACACCCACAGAGTGAGTGCAGACCGGCTCCCAAAGGACGGCAGAAATACGGCCGCTGCTTCGCCTTGACCCCAATTCTTCTCTCTTTTTTTTTTTTTTCCTTGCCTCCAATCGAGGGAAGGAAGAATTGTTTTTTTACGAAGGGTTATTTGAGCAGTTTCGGGTGTTGGATGAGGTTCACGGATGAGGGACGCGGGCAGGTTGCAGTGGCATAGAGGATGGTCAGCACGCAGCCCCAAGCACCGCCATTGCTTGGCCTCCTGTGTCCTTTCCTCCCTGAAGGACAAAATCCCACCAAAAACAGCTTTTGCTCTTTGTGAGGAGTGAAGGAAACACAGGCTGCTCCAGCATGCTGCCTTGGAGCTGTCTCAACCTGCCAGAAGCCGTTGTCTGTCCTCGCAAGTTCCTATTTCCCACGTTCCTCCCATACCCCATCATTTCTTCCCCAGCAAGGAGCTGTTGAATCCAAGATTCACCTCTCAGAGGAGCTTTTAGTGGATTCCAGATTCTGTTTCCCTTGAATTCTGCAATAATTAGGTTTGCTTTTTATATGCAGTGATGCCAACGTGAGGAAGTTTAATTAAAGTCCTTGAACGATGAGAAGAGCTAAATACTAAGGCAAAAATTGCTTGTAGGAGGAAGGGGCAGAGTCCCCTCCACATACTTATAGATATGCTGAAGAATGTTTAGCTTGTTTTATCCTAAAACAGAAATTATGGAATCACTGACTGCTTTGTGCAAGTTCAATGCGGATTGCAGGTCATGGAGGGGATGGGTTGATGGTTAGACCAGATGATCTTAGTGGTCTTTTCCAATCTTAATGACTCTGAGTGCCCTGCTGAAAGCTGAGGGTTTCTCATTGCCTTATTTCTTCATTCTCAGTCTGAAGGTCTGGAGATAGCACTATACTGGGGGGAAAAAAGCTCATTTAGAGCATGGATTAACTGCAGGTTTGAAGATCAAGGTCTCTGTGTTGGATGCATCAAGTGAGCCAAGATAAGCCAAGCTGTTCTCACCGCTTTGCATTGGAAGAGCTATCTCTACTAACAACTGGGCTTGGCAGTCTTAACATTGAGGGGAAAGAAACATTTGGATTCTCCCTCTGGGCCTTCCTGCAGCCCTTTTTGGTGGTTAAAAGGCAGGGAGCAAAAGGTAGGGAGCGCTTAATGGTCTCTTTTAGGGATGGAAAGAGTGTGGCTCTCCAGAGCCTGGCACTGGGACAGCATCAGCAGTGCCCTGGTGGGCGAGGAGCCCATCCAGTTGCTTAGCTCTCCCAGCATCACCAAATGCCACCAAGCAATTCCACCAAGACCTCAGCAAATTGTGTTCAAGGTAGCAGCCAAAAAAAACCAAGCCAAGGTGTCTTCCCTTGGTGCTTTTCTCAAGCATGTCCAATGCAGTGTGTAATTGTGATCCCCAAGAGAAGCATGATGGTTTTGGAGAAGCAGAGAGAACAACAAAACTCATACTATCGTGGAATCATCTAGGTTGGAAAAGACCTCCAAGATCACCAAGTCCAACCATCAGCCTGACCTGAGTTCCACCACTGAGCCGCGTCCCCGTGCCAAATGACCTCCCAGGGGGAGTTGGGAAGGCCAGGATCATTCAGACTGGAGAGGGGAAGGCTGAGGAGAGCTGGTGAACAAGGTGCCCCAAATCACAGGGACCATGCATATAGTGGATACAAGCCTATTACTAAAATGAGTAGCAAATCAATTTCAAATGAATAAAAAGACGCAGGGAAGGCAGATCTGCATGGAGCAGTTAACTGGACCAGGCTCTCCCAGGCCATAGAACCACATGGGCTGAAAAAGACCTTCCAGATGATGCCTAACCATCCACACAAATCCAGCTAGATGCACTTGGATTGCTCCTTATCTCAGCTAGACCTCATCAGGGCCTAGCAACAAGCTTCAATCCTTACCCACTCACGCATGTGAAGGCTGAATTTCTGCACCTATGGGTGCCTCCTTCAGTGTCACCCAGAAACCTGGTAAGGAGAAGTCACACTCACAGCATGGCATCGCATCCACTTGGTGATGAGCCAGGTGTGAAAGTTGCTTGGTCTTCCCAGCATGGGGCTTGCCATTCAGAGGCACCTTTGCGTACCAAAAGAGAACGTGGTAAGAGGCAGCATTTCGTTAGTCAGGAAGTTATGAATCGATAGCTTGACTGAAATAATTATCAACATTAAGAACTACAGGAAATACCCAGAGCTGCATTTACAGTCGAGAGCATCTCCAGGGAACAGGGAAAGCTTCTCCAAGGCAGAAGCTTTGATGCAGGAAGCAAAGGCTGTAGGATGCTGTATGTCAGCACCAAGTGCCACAGTTCAGACCTCCATCTGCCCTCTGTGCTGGCTGCCTCTGGGAGCTCAGCAGAGACCAAAATAATGGTGAATATGGACTGCTTTTCCTGGGTCAGTCCCCAAGCACGCTCAAACATTTATTTTCTTAGAACAAGCCAGATTCTTACATTTCCCTTAGAAGGAGCCCTGAAGCAGGGAGCTGGAACTGGATGGGCTTTAAGGTCCCTTCCAACCCAAACTATTCCATGATTCTAAGATTCCAATTGTGATGCTATGATTTTGAGAGTAGTTTTTAAGACTGCAAAGGGAATGCTGACACTTGGTGGAGTGGAAAAGCAGGTAGGTGTGAAGTACATTAATTTTAGAGTGCTTTCGCTCCTCTCTGGCTTTTAGGTCCTTGGAATCCATGGGGAAATCTTCCATCCCGTTAGGGCTATACATCAGTAATGGAAAAAACAAGATTAGCAGCAAGAAAACCTTTTGTTCAGTAAACACTCAGATATAGAGAGTACTCAAATACCAGGAAAAGCAGTGAAACTTTCCTTCCTTGCTGAAAGCGATGGCTGTAGGGGAGGTAGCCCTGCAATAAATAAGTAAATAAAATAAAACACTTCTGGAGTGAGGAATAGGAATCTGATTTATATTAACGTTAAATAAAAGCACTGAGAACTGCTGAGCTGAAGGAAGAGTTGAGTTTCAATGGGTGATGCCAACGTAGGGGATTGGAACTACGTGATCTCTGAGGTCCCTTCCACCTCAAGCCATTCTGTGACTCTACGATTCTATGATGGTGATGGTGATAAAGGACAGAATGGGATGAAAAGCCCAGAACAGCTTACCAAAAACCATGTCCAGATTTGTCATTGGTGAGCATTTTAATCCAGACCATTTAAATCCAGACTTGGGGAATGACAAGAGACAGCAACACGGAGCTGGAGGCAAGCAGGGCTGCAGGAGGGGACAACGCCTGGAGGAGTTATTTATGCTTCACCATGGAACCAAGGAGATTCACAGCCTGGGAGTCCCTGGAGAGCTGTCCCAGGCCTGGTACTGCTCAAAATATTTTGTTAATAATTACTTGCATGAATAGAAAATCTGCTTATTGCAGCTGCAAATGACACCAAGCTGGGAGGGACTTTGAGTACTTTGGAGCATGGGCTGAAACTTCAAAACAAACTTGATGCATTAGAGAAATGGCTTGGAAAAAAAATAAACAAATAGGCTGCGATTCATTGGAAACAAAGGAAAAACTTTCTGCTTGTGTAAGAAGGCTGGAGCTGCAGAGCACAAATGCAAACAGCTCTCATCATGCTGCTGCAAAAAGGGCAAACTGCAGGCAGGGATGAAGCAGGGGGAATGGGGTGTGCAGGGACATGGAGCAATGTCTGGGTCTGCTTGGGAGCACGGCCTTGGCTGCACGTGGGGTGGCTCAGGGTCTAAGAAATTGCTGAAACGTAAGATTAAAAATAAAAGAAAACCACCAAAGGGATTGAAGGTATTTGGTCAGGAGGAGAGATGGCAGAGGTTTTCACAAATATTTTCAGGTGGTTAAATGGAAAAGGTTGTTCTCTTCCTTCTCTGACTACGGGAGGAAGTGATAGGCTGCAGGAGCAGCAACAAACTTCAGCGTAGATGTCAGAAAACTGCCTTTGCAGTAGGGATGAATGAAGACCATTTGGGATTGGGCACCACAGCTGAACCTCAGCACTGGAGATGTTTACAGACAGGTCGGGTGAAAACACTGACATTTACAGCCGTAGCACCAGTTCAAATCCCACCAAGCCTCTGGGAATGAGCAGGCAACACCAGGTTTGGGTGGAAGAGAGGCAAGCACCGCTCTGCTCCCCACATCATCTCTCCCTACGAAGCCCATCCCCGAGGGGTTTCTGACTCCTGAAATCGAGCAGTTGTCTGTCACAAGGCAGAGATTTTAGCTACAGAGAAGGCAGAAGTAAGGCCCAAGGTCGGTCATAGAATGGCTTGGGTTAGAGGAGACCTTCAAGCCTATGCAGCTCCAACCCATCCCATCTAGGGCCCCATTCAACCTGGCCTTGAGCACCTCTAGGGATGGGGCAGCAGTGCCAGTGCCAACAGGGAGTCAGGAGGGCACTTCAGAGTGTAGGATGGAGTCAAGCAGACAGGGCCGGGCTCTGATCGTGCTCTCTCCCTTTCCCCAGGACCTTCCAAAGTCATTCTCGTGGCTTTCACCACTCAGCCCCCAGCTGAGATGAGAACAGGGGAGGAGCTCATCCTCGTCCGTAAGAGCACACACCACGACTTGGGTTGGGAAGCAAGGCCAGGGAACAGCCAGCCCCTTCCTGGCAGCAGTAGAAAATAAAAGGAAGGGATGTGGCAGCCTTAAGGGTGCATGCTTTGGGCCTCTGCTGCGATTGTGAAATGTTACTCTCCTATAAATGCATCGGTACGTATAGACAGAGATCTGTATCCCTACAGATCACAGGCCGATGCCGTGCAGCCCCATCCGCTTCGAGGGCCCTGTGGATGTTCACCAGTTCACAGCCGGGTCCCTTTAATTGCTGACACGATTTCTGACAGGCACACAGCTACAGCCGGGTGGAAAACCATTAGCTGCACAGCCGTATATACAAAACTTATTTATATGGATGTGAGGGAGGGGCGGAGCACGCAGAGCTTTATCTTGTCGTGATTTAAATCCCAGGCAGCGTTGGCTTTGGCAATTGCACCAGATGGATTGCAGAGTGCAGCTCAAGGTCATCTAAATACCACGCCGGGCTCCCGCCGGTAAGAGCCAGTGCAAAACACACCAAGCCAGCCACAGACATTTAATACACCGCCGGATACCCGGGGATCTTCAGAAAGAGCACTTGAAACGCTCCTTACCCTCGAGAGCAAGGACACAAATAACCCTTGTTTAAAAGCGATAAAGCAGCAGGAATGCAATCTCTCTGCGTGCAGATAGGGCAGGAGAGCTGCGCTGTAAAGGCACGCTTTGTGAGAACTGTTTGTTCATCTGATGGACACCTCATAGCTGGGCAGCTCAACTCTTCTTGCTCTGGAGAAGCTTCTTTTCCTGCTTTCTGTTTCCCCCCCCGGATCTCTTCTTGTAGTCCAGTAATGGCTACCTTGAATACGCTGCAAGTCTGAGGGCTTTTTAATACAAAAGCCTCCCCAGGAGGAAGCACAGCAGGCTGTCAGCTCCTCTGTTTTTACCAGTGCAGGCAGCGGGAGGGGATGGCCTGACCTCAGCTCAGCCCCACACATGCAGCAAGCAGCGCTTTGGGAGTGAGAGCAAGCGAGGTTCTGGAGCACCCCTCAACAGCAAGGAATCCCATGCCTGTGTCTTCTCAAAAGTGATGCTCATAAGCCTGTGCTTAGGCCAGGGTCCTCGGGTCACGTCAAGGATGGAAGCAAACAACTTCCCCTCATCCTCACCATAAGGAAATCCAGTTTGTAAAGACCAAGAATCAGCCCTTCTGTCAGGGCAACGCCAGCACATCCGACGAAATCCTTCTGGAACAGAAGGTCTGAAAGACTGACAGGTTTGTGTGCTGAGCCATCGCATCTGCTGGCTGCAAGCAATGTCACATCTCCAGTGTGCTACGGAAACGATGCGGGAACGCGTGCTGGGAGAGAATATTTAGCAAAGTGGTAAAACTCAGCACACAGATTTCCACACAGATCTGCTAAGTGGAGCTCTTCACAACGGAGAGGAACCTCTTATGTATCTTGAGGCAATGCTGAGACCTCACATCACCTGGAAATATCAAAATATTTGTTCCTCCTCTGACTGTTCAGTAAATGTCGAGCAGAGCCTCGTGGAGGAATCGTTCCTATGTAGGTCAGGAGAAGGAAAGGCAACTTGTAGCCTTGCAGCAGACAAGCGGATACCAAAACCGAAGCACTGTTATCATTTTCCCTGTTTCCCTTAAGCAGCAATGGATTTTTCCAGATGTAGAGAAAACAGCATTTTCAGATATGTACAAAAGTTTATTTTTATAAACAGCAACTACTTTTGAATAACAAAATTGCAAAAACAGACCAACATTAGAAAACCAGCTCAGTGGTGCATTTTCTATTTGGAGCACAAGTGAACGGAATTCACTAAGTAAAAATACTGCCCTCCAATTCCCTCACATCCCTCCCCCAACCATCGACCAGATGGAATTTCTTTATAAAGCTTCAATTCAAGATACGAAATACAGATATTGGTAACACTGCAGTAATTTTGGACTGACCACATTCCTATTTCTCTGCCCTTCCTTGGCTTTAATGATCAATGAATTCAGAATTGAAACGTGACAGAATCAGATTTTAGGGCAATTTTCTTGGAAGAAACGTTGAGTGGCAACGCTTATAATTGAATCTTTCGTTACAACGTCAGACCAGTAGTGCTATTTTCTGTGTAAGGGAAGTAACAAAGGATGTCAAACTATGCAACTGCAACAAACAACATCATGAGCAAGGAATTATTTCTTTCTGACTCTGAAATGGCTGCTGCTCCGTTAGAAAGAAATCTGCTAACATAATTATCCGAGAAACGCAATTCAACATTAAACACATTTATGAGAACCTTACAGACTACTGGTTTGGGAGGATTACGTGCACAATCTTTCATGGAGCTACAAGAGCAGGAAGTGTCTGAGCACAGAGCTTTGGGTCCTCCTGGAAAGGTGGGAAAGCGGAGAGACACAACCAGGCTCAGGAACCTGCGTACAGATATTCCTCAGCTGCTCACATGCAGCACATCCATCAGTCTTCAGACTTCCCTTCTGCTTTCACGTACCAAAGGCTAAAACTTGGGGTTCTCAACCAAAAATCCCGTATGAAATGATTACTTTTGATTTTCAAAGACGTTGAGTCTTGATTTAAAAAAAAAAAAATCATTTTCAATCTTTGAGAACATTGAAGAAAACTAAAGCATCTCAAGGGATTACAGAAAGTCAGTAATGAAAGTTATTGTAATACAACTGTACTCGTTAGCTCTGCTAAAGCTACATTAGTCTGTTTCTTCACTACAGACCCCATTTTTCAGGGTGTATTTTCTATTAAAAAAACCTGCTTCTTAGTATATAACTTTCTAGACACTGAAAAACATTACAAATGGTTTTATATCAGCTCAGAGTATTGCAAAAATTTATGCTCTTCAGCTTTATATTGTTTTCTTGTGAACCATTTAACTGCAACATGAAGTCATTTTTGGTATGGAAGGTTACTTTGAAAGTACTTTTCATGCTTTTTTCAGGCATACGAGCATTTCTGAAATCATACCACTTTGACAAGAGGTAATTCAGTGCCCACACACCGATATTCCTATGGCAAAGGGGACACATCTACAGACAGCTTATAAAGGAACCCTTATGGCTCCTTGAAAATCATCGTCAGTTAAGACTTTAAGAAGTGTCCTGATCAAATTCGTGATATCCTCAACCAACTGTTCACAACATTGGGCTTCAGAACGTGTTGAAGTATGCCTAGCACTGCAAGATGAATTGAAATGGGACTGCTTCAAAACACTTCTTTAGCCTCTGAAGAACACCCCTGTTTATCACCGAATTCGCTTTTAAATGCACAAGTGTGGCCAGGTTGGATGGTAGGATCAAAACTCACTCATCACACTCTTGCTCACAATTCTCTTGTGTGTAATCTCACCCTTCTGAGCGGATTTCTGCAGTATCACAGTACAGAAAGGATTAAGACAGAGTGGCAGTCTTTGTTTTCATCTCCTACCTGTTGTATGTATACCCTCCCATATATTGCAACAGTCAAACAAGACAGCGTGGAACCCATCTTCCAGCATTAAAAAAAGCATGTTAACAAACTAGAAATGGCAGCCTTGGTAAGAAGTCCGTCACAGTTTTTGAGTTGCTAGCATATATTTAATAGTAACAGGCAGAGAGCCCTGTTTATAAACATACCTCAGTAGCAACTGCTGCACTGAGAAAGCAGTGTCAGCAAACTCACTCACGTGTCTCTCATGGCTTGGAAAATCCGACTCAAGCAAATCAAACTTTTTTCTGTATTGTGAAGGTAGTGTTTGACATAAAACCAATCAGCTGGGCTTCGGCACATCTCTCCTTGTGGATACAATCAAGTGAGTTCAATGCTAAATGGTAAAGTTTCGGTTAGCTCAGCAAACACCCTTCAAAACTTCACTTGCAACGCCGTTCAAAACAGTTTTTGTTTTTCTTTCTAAATGCAACACTGATAAACTGATTTAATGTGGTTTCCATTGCCCAAGAAACGTTTTCAGCTGTATCTGCTGCTCTCACTGGGACTTCGGTTGTTGGAGTAACTGCGATCACTTTCGCTATCAGAGCCATAAGATCTACAAAGAAAAGATTGAAATGCCTCAAAATCGCATTCTGAATTTCCAACTCAAAATTGCGCCGCGTTAAAAAGATTGGCAAGAG
Source organism: Centrocercus urophasianus (assembly GCF_019232065.1). Taxonomy (NCBI): domain Eukaryota; kingdom Metazoa; phylum Chordata; class Aves; order Galliformes; family Phasianidae; genus Centrocercus; species Centrocercus urophasianus. The sequence continues at coordinate 46,116,207 of NW_024884711.1, forward strand.
ATGCATGAGACAAGAGAACATACATTAGATCTTATGTCACAACTGGAATACACACTATGGGACACTCCATTAAAATAGTCATTAACTTCACATGATGAGAACCCAGCAAAAGTCAAGTCAACCTCTGTTTGTAGCCATAACATTTCTTCCTTTCTTCAGTACAGATGAAGGAAGCTGCCGCCCCCAAACAATTTGGATTTTGTTAACATTAATAGCTGTCTAAGCAGCACATTCTAACAAATATAGTTTTATTTCTCAACCGAGATGATCTTCTGTCCCTTTGCTTTAACGTATTGCAATTTGAAGCCTGGAGATGAGCCTGAAAAATCAGGCCCCACAGTAACAACAGGAGCATGTGAGCCACTGCAGGAGAGAAATAGATTAAAATGTTCTAGCTTATCCAAACCAAGAGTTCCAAGTTCAGCACCTGGCCAAGCACTCAGATTGTTTCAGATAAGCCACAGGACGTGTTCCATTTATACACTGTTCAAATTAAACAGAACAAACTTTTCTCACAAATTTTCTAGCCTCATGCCTGCAAGGAAAGCTGTGCTAGGGCAGGGCAGGCACAAGCAGCGTTTCTCTGAAGTTTCCAGACATCCTAAAACAATAATTTTGAAAGACTACTTTCACACTCATTAATCTCATTCATTTTCCTTCAAATACATGATGAAAGCCTGGGTGGCAGCAAAGTCCATTACAAGGTAATACAAAGTCATAGAAAAAAAACATGTAAGAGAAAAAAACATGTATGAAAAAAACAAATATGAGAACAGAAAAATGAAAATTTATAGTAGCCAGAGATCTGCCTGACTTACTGCTGACTAGTGAGGGAATTACTAAAAGGGATGGGATTAATCACTGCTGCACTCTATTCACTATATAAAGCTCAATTTCCAATCTTGATCGTGGTGCAATGTGCTCACTTACACCTATGGTAATTCCCCTGGTGTGAGTAGGATCATTTATCCTAAACGCTGACACAAAAAGCAAGCTGGGTTTACTGGTGAAATACTCTTTCGAAACACATTCTAGGAAGTTGAAGATTAATTCTGGATAGCACTAATTCTTCCACTTCCTTTGAACACTTTTTGTTTTTAAATCTACTTTCACAGTCTAGCCAAAAAGCATTCACCATCCAATGGAATTCTTTGCATACTAGGTAGCTTTTAATCCATGACAGGGCACCCAGTTTAAATCCTGAAAGCTAATTCACTGCAGGATTGAAATAAAACACCTAAGGGAAGGATTATAGAAATAAAATAATAAAAAAAAAGTGCTTATTTTGACCATACATGGCCATTTTTGCAATATATTTTATATTCTGGAAAAAAACTTTAGCTTTCATTAACTGAACTACATACCTTGTGATTTTTTTTGCATAAATGCAGGGTTAAAGCCATGCAAGTAAATAACATACCTGGATCTCCTGTCATAACTTCTAGATCTTCGATAGCTGTCGCTCCTTTTACTTCTACTTCGACTTCTGCTATAGTAACTATCATAGGTGTATGACCTACTTTAAAGGGAAAAGAAAGCCACTGTTGATTTATAGTCACAGGTCTAGAATGCCATTTGTGTTAAACACGTTTTAAAGACATTTACGTACAAAGAAATGAATTGCTGTATAGAAATTATTCTTGATAATTTCAACAAGAAAACAAGATAATACTAAGTTTTCATAGAAGTTTGATGTCAGAATTAAAACAGAACAAAAACAGTCAGAAATATAATCTCAAATTTTTGAATCTACAGTCCATGATGGAAGACAACTTGTTTTCAGAAGTATTAACAAACAAGTAACAGAATTATCCCAATTTATATTTCAAATTTCATTTTTCACCATTATTTATGACACCATTTGGTTATGTTCAAAGTGCCTCATTTACGCTGATTCTGCTTGGGCTGAGGCTGCTATCACAAGTTGAATCCTAAGTACTACAGACAAAGGGGTATTCTTACACTAAGATATTTTTATAGTAAGTACATTTATTTCAAAGTTGTCACAGAACTGCTATCCATACCTGGACCGACTGTGGTGACCATAAGAACTACTTCTGGATCGGCTTCTACTGTAGGTTCGACTAGAAACAAGCAAACAAAAAACACATTAAGGTAATCAGGAACGAGTGTAGAACAGGGCCCAACAAAGGCAGAGGGGAACACCATTTTCCAGAACTCCTTACCCATACTGCTGGACATTAAAGCAAACTGCTTCTCAATGACAGGAAATTTCAAAATACGACTACTCTAACCTGCACTTTTAAGAGGATGCAACAGATTGTATCACAAATGGCCGAGCCCACTTTCAACTTGTTCAGAGTTGGAAGCATCGAGAATTGGGGGCATAATTCACTGCTTTGTTAATATACCTCATTGAATCATATCATATATGAATATCATATCATATCATAATCATATATGAATATTCCCCTATATTCAGCACTAGTGAGGCCGCACCTCGAGTACTGTGTCCAGTTTTGGGCCCCTCACTGCAAGAAAGATATTGAGGCCCTGGAATGTGTTCAAAGGAGGGCAACAAAGCTGGTGAGGGGTCTGGAACACAGGCCATATGAGGAGAGGCTGAAGGAGCTGGGAATGTTCAGCCTGGAGAAGAGGAGGCTCAGGGGAGACCTCACTGCTCTCTATAACTTCCTGAAGGGAGGTTGTAGTGAGTTGGGGGTCGGCCTCTTCTCTTGTGTCATCAGTGATAGGACCAGGGGGAATGGCTTCAAGCTACGGCAGGGGAGATTCAGGCTGGACATGAGGAAGTATTACTTTTCAGAAAGGGTGGTCAGGCACTGGAATGGATGCCCAGGGAGGTGGTGGAGTCACCGAGCCTGGGGGTGTTCAAGGAAAGGCTGGATGTTGTGTTGAGGGACATGGTTTAGTGGGAGCTATTGGGAATAGGTGAACGGTTGGACTGGGTGATTTTTTAGGTCTTTTCCAACCTTGGTGATTCTATGATTCTCAGTCTCCATTAGAGAAGCTTACCTCCGACTCTTGTAACTGTGGTAAGAACTACTTCGGCTTCTCGACCGATCTCTGCTGTACCAGCCTCTACTTCTGCTTCTTGTATAGCTTCTCGACCTGCAAACAGCAAACACAACCTGAGACGATCACAAAGTGAAATATAACAAGTGAAAAGCAGAAGGAAACAAAAAGCAAAAGCGTTTAGAAGTTTACCTTTAAAACTAAATATATATTCCACACTCACTAAATTATAAGCACTTTTTAAAAGAAAAACTTCAGCTGAGGAAGAAAAGCACACCTCAGAATGCTGGAAACTTTCAAGTTATCGCGGTAGGCTGTGAACACGCAAACATTTTACCTGTAAGAATACGTAGAGCTTCGGGATCGGCTTCTTGAGTGACTGTACGATTCAGACCGCGTTCGGTGTCTCGATTTAGATTCAGATTTACTTCGAGACCTGCTGAGGCTCCTGGATGGACTGTTGTCATCTCTACTCGGAGATTCCTCCTCGCTGGAGCTTTCTTGGTTCCTTGGCCTTCGATTTAGTCGCGCTGTCTTCCTAACCTCGTCAAAAAGAGATCCAGGCCTTACTTTATTTTTAGCTTTTATTTCAATTCTCAAACCTGCTGGCTTAGCCTCCGGTGCTGCAGCCACGTTTTTCACTTCCGTGGCAGTACTAATTGTAGCTGGTTGCAGATTACCAACACCTTGCAAGGGCTTCCATTTATTATCAATTGAATTGCTTTGTGCATTTTCAGCAATTTCACTTTTCAAACTACAGTCTTTAGCATTAGATGCAGGAACAGAGTTATTCTCTTGCCTTCCTACTTCTTCTTTAATATTAATGAAGTCTGCAATGTTGTTTCCTGGTTTGACAGCATCTTGTTCGGAGGTCTGTAAATCTTTGTTTATACTAGCACCTAAACTCTGAGGTTTATCAGTGAGAATGACAGGAGACAAAGCGTCCACAACCACCTTCCCTGGTGAGTTACGGTCTGGAGTGCAAATCTCCATGTTGTCATCTGTCTGAATTACATCCAATCCATTCTGGTTGCTTTCTTCAGCATGCTCAGTCTCGTTATTGCAAGTAGTCACATTTATTCCTGAGTTTAATATACTGGTTGAAGTGTTAGGATTGATGCTATCGTTATTAAGTTTATTTCGATTCGGTGAGGCATTAGGAGTAGTATTTTTAACTAGCAGGTTTTCATCTGCACAGGGTTTTTCACCATTTCCTGTTTTGTCTTTGACCATTTCATCCTTTTCACAAGCTTCTTGTTTTTTATCCTTCACACCCTTGCTAAGCTGCTTTTCTTTGTCATCCTTGATAACTGGCTTTTCATTTATATCTTCTTCTTCTTCTTCACCAAACTCCAGTGGGGGTTGCCAGTGAAACACTTCTTTTCTTTTCTGAACTTTGTGTTTTTTCTCCTTTTTCCCTTTTGATTTTTCTTTCACTTTTTTGGAATGTGATTTTTTAAGAGCTTTTTTCGATTCGTGTTTGTGTTTTTTTGCCTTTCCTCTGGTATGCGTTGAGTTAGAACGAGAACTCTCAGATTCTGAAGATGGCAACTGTTTGCTTATTTTCCATGCACTATCAGAATCCAGAACGCCTTCTGAGGAATTGGATTTCGTTTTTCTCCTTTTGGTACCACTAAGTTCTGTATCAGATCCTGATGTGGCCTCTCCTTCCTCTTTATCGGACGAGGGTCTGGAATCTCCCCTACCACGATGAGCATCTCCCCGTTCCGAGTTTGACTCAGAGTCCCATTTACTACATGAGTAGGACTTTTGTTTACTTTTTGCACCACCTCTAGGTTGCTCAGAAGATTGCTCTTTAACTGCTTTCTTTTTTGAACGGTCACCATCCCATTCACACTTGGATTTCTCCTCCCCTCTCACAGAACGGAAGGTATTTTTATCCTGTTGCTGAGCATCTCCTTCTAACTGACAATGGCCTTCCTTTTCTTGGGCTCCCTTCACTTTACCAGAACGTTCGCTGTCAGTAGAGAAGTCTGAGGATGATAAACTGTCACTCTCTTTCACCCCTCGAGAAGACTCATCATAGTCCTTCGCATCCTTGTAAGGAAGGGTACTTTCAGAGCTTGTTTCTTGCCTCCCTTTAAGAGAACGCGTGTTCTGATCACCCGATGCAGATTTTCTTTTGCTTCTGTGTCTATCATCATCACTGAGGGAAAAATAAGACGTTGACTCACTGTATCCTGACCTGTCACTGCGGTATTTCAGTGATGGTGATCTGCCAGAAGAACGAGATTTCGTCCTTGAGCTAGACAGACTTCTAGATCTTGTGTAAGACCTTGAGTACGACCTGCTTCGAGAGGACCTGCTCCTCGATCTCTGCCAACTATCTGAGCTTTTGTCACTGCGGTATTTGGAATAGCCGCTTCGATCGCTGTCAGAACTCCCCTGTTGCTTTTGATACGAAGATGTGTTAGCCTCTTTCACAACTACTAAATTATAATTAGTTTGGGGGGGTATTAAATGGGTTGCTTTAGCTTTCATTTCTTGAATTCGCTCGTAAGATGGCTTCCATGGTTTTTGTCCGGGCTTCCACCTTGAAGGTGGAGGACTGTCACTTAAGGGTATTACAGGGAGGGTCTCTGGGACAACTGGTGGGATGACGACCTTGTCACTTGGTAGTATAACTGCTCTTACAGGGTCAGAAGGCTTGTTCAACTTACTTTCATTTAATCGTGCTGAAATATTTCGTGGAGAATTGGAAACAGTCTTTTGATGCCTAGGATTAGAACTTGATCTTGACCTACTTCGAGAACGCGATGATTTAGAGGCTGACCTTGATCTGGAACTTCTTTGGCAATAAGACCTTGACTTAGACCTAGATCTGGATCTGGACCTGGACCTGTAGTACGACCGACTCTCTCTGCTTGAGAAAGTTGATGAACTCTGGTCTTCCTTATCAGATTTAGACCAGTCTCTTCTGGAAGAATGTCTAGAAGACAACGAGGAGGAACGAGATTTCCTCTCATGATCACAGGACATTTTCTTCTTCCTGAATGAACGTGAGGATTCTACCTCTGATGAAGCTGATGCTTTCTTTTTTTTAGCTTGCTTGTGCTTCTTGAAATGCTTCTGCTTTTTAGACTTCTTTTTATGTTTCACTTTCTTTTTTCTGTGCTTTTTGTGGTGACTGGAGTACCTCACAGTACTCAGATCAGAGTAGCCATTATGTGACCAAGATCTTGATCTCCGTGATGCACTTCTTTCATCCCACCTGCTTGTACATGGGTCACTCAACCTTGAAAAAACAAGCAAGCACCACATTAAGTGAAAATTCTTTTAAAAACTTTGCCTTTCCCCTCCACCTCTGCCCCAAGGCAATTAATGAATGAACTGTAAAAATGCCTGCACTTGCTATCAGAAAACTGCATTCTGAATTGTTCCAACTGCACCAACAGAAAAAAGTTATTCTATGACATGAAGCCTTTTCAGCATGCATTCATCTGGTGTTACATCTCTGAACCTGAAAGGCTTTAAGAAAGATTCCATTTAAACGCAGAACGTTAGACATGGAGAGATGCCAAATACAGAGATATTTTTACAAATTCTATTTAGCCAAAAAAGAACAACACGGAACATCTACATAATCAATTGGTGTTAAAAAAAGAAAAAGACACTGTGTATTTGTATTAAGGCTCTTACTTATCGCCTTTACTCCACTTTTCTCCACTAGGTGGTCTGTATGTTCGTAATCTCTGCATTTCCTCTTTCCAGTGAGGAGGAGTCTCACTGCTCTCATCATCATCAGATTCAGAGCACGACCGTGATCGAGGTGGGGTGTGATATCGCTGCAAAGGCAAAGAAGAGTCACTCAAGAATATAGTTTCCTTTAAAGAAGAATGAACAATGCATAAGTGTATGGTGCCTCATACAGATTTCGCATGCATCTTCGTAACACCAACCAGACAATGCTATTCTCAAACTGTCACAAAGAACACAAATTACGAAGCCCTGACAAAAACATCCACTTTGGGCACCCATACATCCTACATGTGAGACCAGATTATGTAGCTAACTGTATTTTCATTCTCTGAAGGCAGCTCTCAAAGCTTGAGCAGGTGCTGGTTTGTTTTTTTTTTAAACATAAAAGGAAGAACTTAGGAAGAAGTCAAATCCCCTTTATGGAGCACCTTTTGGAGCATCGTAATTACTGCAGATAACCAAACAACTGTTTTCCCCCATGATGCTAAAGAACAGAGGTTTCACTTCAGTTAGGAGACACTAAATTTCTTCGAAGCATTAAGATGAGCTCTATTTCAAAAGTCACTGCTGTTCAGCCCTTCAGGAATGGGCAGTCAGGTTAAGCAAAAAATCCTTTTAAAAAGTGTAACGAAGCTTCATGCTCAAAAATTGTGCTTAGTCACAACACTCAAATGAGCAACAAGAGCTTCTCCTGCAGCAGCAGCAAAGCACTCATAACATTGCTAACTCATTATTTTCCATTACCCAGTAGGATGCACACTTAAGTAACTCATATGAGGAAATTAGATGCTCCTCAACTCAATTAACAAAGAAGAAAAACTTCTGGGCTTTACTCAATTATTTTGAACCACTGGTAAAACAGTACGTGGAAAAAAACCAAACAACAGTTTGTCTGCCAATATAAAAAGAGAAAGACATGTACTGATTTACATAGAATTCAGATAACTTCAGGCAGAACTCTCAAGCCTTTTTCTCTTCATGCAAGAAAACAAGGAGCATCTGTCATGGAGACCTGGAGATTCCCTACCCTTTCTTCTGAAGCAATGACTGCTTGAAAAAAAAAAAAAAAGGTGTTGTTCCCCCTTCAGAACCTAAGAGAATTCAAAACTACAAATGAGCACCTTGAGTAGTTGGCTGTAGAGAAAGCTAAATGAACTAGTAGAGGCTGCAGAAAACACGTTCCTCTACTGCTAGGCTTAAATTATTTCTGATATTAGTTATTATTTTCACTCTTACTTTTCCTGAGAGGATGCCAAAATTAGGAAAAACAAGACACAGGCACCTAAGTTCCCAGCAAAAGCCAATTCTACTCAGTGCTATGTTAGTTTTCCAGAAATCTCTGCTTACAGAAATATTTCAAAACACTGTATTTCAAAGGTTTCCTTTAATGGATATCACAAGAGTCAAATACAAATGAAAGTTGTCAGATGTATCAAGGACAACAGCTATCAGATTTAATGTCAAGGCTGGCAAATAAGGGAAGAAGAGGCACTCAGCTGCAGTCCAAACACTCCAGTACCTTGTTTCACCTTACAGCCATCAGCCAATAATTTTGAGGTTTAAAATCTTTGCTTCACAAGGATGCAAAGCTAAAAAGATATTCTTCAAATGCAGTGGCTGTGACAGAAGAAAAATCATGTTCAGGGAAGTCTTGGCTACGACCATCCTTGTGAAAAGTGTCTTCAGCTAGGTAGATTAATCATTATATACCTATATTTAAGGTCACCCACTGAAGGACCAACTGCACATTTAGGAAAGATGTTTTTATTTTCTCTCCCTTTTCTGTCGACTGAAAAACAACAGTGTTTTGGGCCTGTGATTTAGGTTATTAAAGAAGAGACAAGAAAACTTTTCTTAAGAACAGCAGCACTAATGCAAAAGCCTTGAGGTTACCAGAGCACTGAAGCAGAAAAAAAGTCAAATAATTAACAGTGACAGTCTTCACAGAGGAAGGTAGAAAAAAAATGGACCAAGTCTGTATACTTGTAAAAAAAAGCCTTCTCTACTAAAACTCACTTCTTGCCCATCAGTGTTACCTGTGAAACTACATGGATTTCATCTCAAGTAGCTGAGCAGATGAAATCTGACAAGCTACATTAAGTAGCTTAAAAAAAAGGAAAGAAACAAGAGATACACTTCAAATGTCAAAAAGCAGAACTAACAGTTGAAGTGGTCCTGCCAAACTTGCTAGCAATACTGTTGTTTCCCAACACTGTGTGCACAACCATCAGGACGTGCATCAGGAAGGGCTGTTCATGCATCAGACACTGTCAAAGTCTTTTGTTTGGTTCTCCTCCAGCCCCAGTGTTTCACAGACACAGTGAGGAAATGCAAGGGGATGAGAGCACAAGCTCACGTCACGTCTCATTGCTTCAGATCTTGTGGCTCAACTGGATGAATCTTTGCTGAATTAATGTCAGTCTTTGGAAATAAATAATTTTCTTTTGTTTGAAGCTTCCTTATGTTGGAAACCACTCGTGAGTGAGTATGCATTTGTTTTCCCAAACAGTGTTTATGCAAAAAAGGACATTAATAAGAAGGATGGGGAAAAAGTATTCTAAAATGAAGCACTTAACAAACAATATTTCAAACGTCTAAGCTTGAATCTACAGCAGTCAACAACAGCAGCAACATCACACAGAGCCTTAAAGGAAATTCAAAGTTCAAGGTCAGAGAAAATACTCTGGATGAGAGGAAAGAAAAAAGGAAATCACATACTATTGTGCCTCTTCCTTTAATTTTTCGTCCAGATTTAGACACTGATGGTTTCTGGTCAGTTAGAACTGGAGTAGCATCAAGAAGCTTCCTACATAAATTAATAAAATATGAGCTTACACAAATAAACCCACACGTAACCATTTTAATTTCAACCTAAAACTGATATTAATCATGCAAAATTTCTTAATAGTCTACTTTGATAGGGTAGAACTAAGAATTTAGTGAATGGCATTCCAAGAAGTCAGCCACGCACAGATCTGCAGAGAAAGACAAACCAACACATACACTGGTTTCCAGCCTGCTCAGCAGATCTGATTTCTTCTCCTGATAAATAAACGCTAATGACAAACTTGCACAGTACTCTGTTGAAGTGGATTTTCTCAGTAGGCCAGCTTGTGTTTGGTGAACAAATTGTTAAGAGGACACAGAAAGAATAGCTTCAGGATCTTGGCTGTTACACAACAATGCCTCAGCACAGGGAATGGCAGCTCAGACAACCCACAAGTTCTAAAGCTTTGTTTCCTTCCTCAGCAACAAGAGGTAATTCAGCACTCCTTTTCACAGAGGTTGTACAACATCCTTGAAAGAAGCAGATAAGGCTTTGAAAACACGTGTAGCACTTCAAGAAAAAGCTCACAAAAGATTATATAGTTAACCAAATTTAAAGAAAAAATAAAAAATTGATTACAGTTTTTAGATCTGTCCAGGACTGTGCCCACATGAATTCAAAAATGAAGAAATTTGGGAGAAAAAAATTGCAATTTATCAGGCACACCAAACAGAAAGTAAGTTGGGAATGCATGACTTTGTTTTCACAACAACAGTCTCCTCTTCTCTAAATTAGAGACTGCTTCTAAGACTGTTTCACTGATTTTGCACTAAATTTTCTCCCTTTACAGAATCACAGAATTGTAGGGGTTGGAAGGGACCTCCAGAGATCATCAAGTCCAATCCCCCTGGCAAAGCAGGTTCCCTACACCAGGGTAGTCTAAGAAGCTGAGAAATCACTTCTCCCATTCAAGCTTGCCTTGCAATGACATATTTGCTGTGGTTTTTGTTGCAAAATTTCCTCTTGAATTAGTGAACAATGTATGCAGTGTTTGTAGTTGAGTTTAAAGCCATGATATGCATGATCCCTATGGTTCAGTGAAAGGAATTCATGAGGTTTCACTGAAAAAAAAAAAAACAAACACAAAAACAAACCATTCTGAAAAGAAACTACCACCGAAATACTCAAAGTAGGATGCTTAAAGTACCTCACTTGGAAATCCTGATGCTACACCCATTATTTGCTACAAGTTCTGGAAATGCATCGTTAGTGGCAAAGTTCTATGCATAATTCCCAGCAATAAAGTCAACATAATTAGATAACTCCTTACGTTTCAGGTTCTGTACTGACAACAGGCACATCTCTTCTCAGCAAGAATCTGTTTTCAGGCACTGGGGGAATTTCTTCAGGACGTACCACAGGCTTATCCCTCTTGGTGCTGACATCCACTGTTTTTTCTGTTACGTCGCTCTTGTCAGAAAGGCTGCTAAGAGGAAAAAAGCAAGGTTATAATTCAGAATCAACTGACAAGCACCACTTTCCAGGGTGAATTCCCAAAATAAGCCCACGTGATGAAACGAGCTACAGATGACTACGAAAACAAAATGCTGTCATTAACTCATTTTATGCATGGAAGGATGGAGCCCAAACTTCCAGAATAAAAGCACCTTCATATTAATTGCATGAGTAGTTCATGAAAAAGGAAAGTTTCTCAAATTTCTCTGAAATCCTTAAATGTAAGAAACTAGTCACCATCTTTGGTTTGAGGTTCGCTTGCTCCTCAGATCCTCTTTCTTCCTCTCTTCCTTCCTCCGTTTTCTTGACTGTTTGGTTTTAGCTCTTCTTTTACGCTTTCTTCTTCTGCTTCTTTCATCTTCAGCTTCACTTTCAGATGATGTTTCTGAGGGGTCTGATCCACTGGAGGTTGAGTCTGAAGCTTCTGAGTCAGAACACACTTTCTTCTTCTTCTCCAAAGCTTAGAAACAGACATTTTAAACGTACAGTGTGTACATGTAGCGTGCATACACACAGGTACACAACTTTTTATATATAAAAGCACATACTTCTCCAGGAGCTCAGCCTGTAAACCTTTCACAGCGAGGTCTGCTAAAGGACAACTGCATGAATTTGATTGCATCCAGCATAAAGTACTATCAATAAAATACCAATTTTCCAATAAGGATGGTTGTAAAAAAATCCCTTTGTTTGCTATCAAGTGACTTGCTATGCACAACTTCTGCCATGCGAGATGCACCACTGAAAAGCCAAAGCACCTTAAAGGTGTGCATTGGAGGTCAGTAAGCAAAATTAACACTCAGATGCTGGGGAGTTGGACAAAATGACCTTTAAAGGACCCTTCCAACATTAAAATAAGCCTTCAGAAACAGCACAAGATCCCCCATCAAGAAAAGCATCTGATTGGACAACTATCTTTCAAGCTCTGAAAAATAACTTGCAATTACTTTTCGAGTATGTAACATTAACCACAAAGATTAATTAAGGAGAAGAGGAAGCAGACATGCAAGTTCTGAGCCACAAAGACTGAGGTCAAAGAACCTCCTTTCCCGTGCCTTGCTTGCCTCCACCAACCTCTAAATTTTGAAGACTCATTAGAGCCAAATTAAGACTTGATAGATTCACCACAGTGATTTCTAGATGCTGGCATAGTTTTTAGACTCTGAAAACAATGTCAACATTCAATTAACTTCAGCTTATGTATGCTTACCATCTTTTGCTGGTTTTGTAACAAGCACCCCACAGTCAATGACTCGTACATCTGCATAGGGTCTGCTGGCAGTATCAGTTTTCAGATTTTCTATTTGTTCTATTACTTCAAAACCAGAAATAACCAGTCCAAAGACAACGTGCACGCTGCAGAAGTAAAACAGTTGGGAAGTACAAGCGTTTATATATCGCCGTAATCTCCTTCCAATCAATTTCAGATTTAAAAAGTCATTCTCAACCAGAAACATTCAGCTTCACTGGGCTCACCTGGCTCTTAAAAACATTACATTTACAAACAAGGCTTTTTCAAATTACTTCTACATTGACAGCAAGGCTAAGATTTCATGCAACATGATCAGGAGGTGTTTTTTGCTTCAACTTGACGCCATCTCATTCTCTTCTAATGGGCACCATAACATCAATTCTAACCAAGCCTTCTATTTTTGAGATGCTGAGCATCAGGCAGATGAAACAAAGATGGTCACAAATTGTCACTTTCCCCAGAGATGAAGCATTTATAGGTCTATGCAAACTCAGCACGCACATTCCCACCAACTCTGAAGGCACAGTTACAATTCATGAATCTCTAATTCTGTTTTACCATATCACATTTCTTTTTCCTTCTTGCAATTACCTGCATCTTGAATTGTGGGCTAAGGGCAGCAACCAGGTTTAAACAAATGAGTATGGAAGGTTTTGGGCCTTCCAAGCTTTCAAGCTTTAGGAAACAAGTTGTCGTTTGGAATTTTTATAGAACTCAAACTAAAATTTTCCATCTTTTTTCGCTACATCATCTTTCACAGAACTAAGAATTTGTTTTCCTATTGATGTCTACTTGCAGCTCGGAAAGCAAATGATATCCTGGGCTCCATCAAAAGAGGGGTGGCCAGCAGGGACAGGGAGGTGATTGTCCCTCTCTACTCTGTCCTCTTGAGGCCCCATATGCAGTACTGTGTCCAGGTCTGGGCCCCCAGTGCAAGAAAGACAGGGAGCTGTTGGAGAGGGTCCAGAGGAGCCACAAAGATGCTCAGAAGCTGCAGCACCTCCCTACAAAGACAGGCTGAGGGAGCTGGGCTTGTTCAGCATGGAGAAGAGAAGCTGTGGGGTGACCTCAGTGCAACCTGCAGTACCTAAAGGGAGCCTACAGACAAGAGGGGAGTCAGCTCTTGGAAAGGGGAAATAACAGCAGGACAAGGGGAAATGGTTTGAAGTTGAGGGAGGGCAGCTGGAGGTTGGATGTGAGGGGAAGTTGTGTGCTGTGAGAGCGGTGAGGGGCTGGAACAGCTGCCCAGAGAGGCTGTGATGCCCCGTCCATCCCTGGAGGTGTTGGAGGCCAGGTTGGATGGGGCCCTGGGCAGCCTGGGCTGCTGTGCAATGGGGAGGTTGGTGGCCCTGCATTGGTGGGGGGTTGGAGCTTTCTGATCCTTGAGGTCCCTTCCAACCCAACCATTCAATGATTCTATGCTTCTACTTCCAAAACAACGCGTGAAGACTCATCAGTAATCTCAACTTCATTCATCATTGAAGAAATGGAAATATTCTTACCCATCAAGATGAGGAGCAGGTTTTGTTGTTCTGTTTGACAAACAGCAAGATGGTAAGATGGTAAAATAAAAATCAAGGATTCAGATGAAGTAAGAGAAGAATGGCACGGGGAAAAAAAAAAAAAAAGGTGAAGGTAAGACAAAATAGTGAAAAAATTCAGTTACATACATGGAATTAAAAAAATCTTACAGCTTATAGACACAGGCCCTTCTTTAATCTTTTAATCAAAATTTGCTTAAAGTTTAACTCGAAAGTTGTACCAAATACCATTTTATGCATGCAACGAAAAATATTAAAGCCTCTTTAAATACACATTTAAATATCACTAACATCTTTAATCACAAAAAAGACAACTTGCAAATAAATATATTGGGCAACTAATGAAATTTACATGTTTCTCTAATTGTTATTACGCTACACGGTCACTTTGGAGTCAGTTTTATTTTAAAAAGAAATGGGAAAACAGAGTTCTCATATGTGATAGATTCTTTGCTTTTGCTTTTTTTTTTTTCCCTATTACTTTCCACCTACTTGATTGGCCTCAAGACTCAGGATACAAAGCAGCACTGGCTTTAAGTGTCGGGAATAAAGTACTTCAGCTGGTGAGCTCACAGGCTTCCCAAAAGCAACAGCAGCACAGTGCAAGCAGACATTACGTGGTACCCTGCAGCTTACTTCTGTGATAAATTCAGACTTGCTCCCTACTTTTCAGTTCCCACATTTAGCTGTTTCTAGCCTGAAGTGGAAATGGCACTGCATTACATTTTGTGCACTCTGCTAATAGGCATCGGAGGCAGCTCCGCTGAACTTCCAGGCTGGATTTAAATTGGAATATTCAAGGCTGTGCATCTGTAAAGATATCTTAAGATTCAACTTTTTGATAGTAACACTACGACTTGGTACCTCTCTGTACTATTCTCTAAAAAGGAAAACAAATTACTTCATCAGAATCATTTATATCTCAAATTCTTATTGGAAAGTGTTCTCCTCCTCTCTTCCCCAGGCACTGCCTCGTCTTTCTGGCTTCCTTCCACTGTATTACTCTCCCCAGCATAAAAATATCACAGGGCAAATATGCTTCTACATTTACAGTAACACAGACCTGGTACAATGAAGTCAGGCTTTCACTGCTATAATAAAACAGGGTTCAAGCACGTGGCTGCACTCTGCTTTCAACTATTAGCTGACAAGATGCTGCAGTGCTGGCATGCATGCAAAAGGTGGAAGTGCCCATCAGAAGTGCTTACACTCTGATTTCTTTAGGCTCCAAACACCAACCAGACCTGCTTCCATAACCCTAATATTACAGAGAACCTCTTCAGCTCATATGCAGGCAAAGAGATGCTATAAGACATTTCATTTCTCAGCAGTAGGGGCATTCCTTGTTTTTCCCTCACTAATTCAGCATCTTGCTGCAAAATGAAACATTCTCCCAGCTGTGGAAGTTCTATCAGCAAAGTTAACTGCATTAATGACCTGCTGTTAAGTGAACACTGTAAGCAGGCATAATTATAAAGCAGAGTTCAAAGCAGTGGTAGAAGTGGGTTACTTCAGTGAAAGCAACAGTAAATGAGACTCAGCATTTGGAATCAGCTACAGAAAGCAACAAGTTGAGACACCCCTGATATGAATGCTGGAGCAATGTGCTCCTGCCGTGCTGCAGCAGCACTTGGAGACCAACTGAGCAAACTACTGAACTCATCTTAACTTCATCCTTGATAGACAAGGAAACTTGGTCACTGGTAAAGCCACTTAGCTTTTCATTGTACTGATAGAAAAAGTGGACAGAATTCTTCTCATTTGCCTGCTCAGGATGGGAAAGCACACAGAAAAGCATCACCCAAGAAACTTTCTAGATGCAAAAGAAGGAGTTTGGCAACTTAGATCACTTCCAAAGGGAAGCAGAACCCAAACTCCTCATTGTTCTATTGAACATTCTCTCATCTCAAGGCCAGGGTCATAGCACTGCAATCAGCCTGCAAACATTTGCACTTTATTAGAGCATGTCAAAGCTTTTTGCCTACATTGCACCTTTCACTTCTTGAACATTTATACCTTTGACCATAAAACTTCATCAGGACAAAACCCACTTGCTGCTTTGGCACTACAGAAGCTTAGAGCTATGATCATTTCCTCCCAAGAAATAGTATTTCATTAAAACATTTCTCTACAGAAGCTTGATAATTTGAAACACTGACAAATAGCTACTATTTTCCATGTTACCTGCAGAAGGACAAATATCTCTATTCATCCAAAGTAATGCAAATTGGTTTAAGGTACTGCTGAAGAGAAGAGCATCTTTTTGGTAAAAGCGTGTTATTGCCCACCCCCCCAAGAACCTGAGGCCTGACAAAGGACTCAATGCACATAACAATATGATCAGCAAAACAAGAAAGATTAAAAACAGAAAGAGAGAAAGGACACAGCCTTAGAGGAATGAGACATTACCTTTGGAGCGCACGGTGTAACACTGTTTCTGTAAATTTTACACAAAAATGGCAGAAATAAATTGTAACACATTTTCAGACAAAACTGAGTCTATGTTTTATTAAATACAAGTTTAAAATTAATATTAATCAAGTTGTATGCAGAACAAGGATGCCTAAAAAGAGGGCTCTAAATTTTCTTTAGAATACAAGGCACTTTGAAAACTACAGTCAGTTCTCTTGAACAACACAAAACTGCAGAAATAACTTCCTTGCACAAACTATGAGAAAGACAAACTGTTAGAATCCTCCCAATCCCCTCCGAAAGGCTCAATCCAGCACAAGTGTTAGAACACATGCACAACTTTAAGCAAAATAACTGATTTCAGTGGGTCTGCTGGTGGTTACATCTGTGTTCAAATGCTCCATGGAACCAAGCCCTAACGGTTTTAAAGTGAGACAAGGGAGGTTTAGGTTGGATATGAGGAGGAAGTTTTTCCCCCAGAGAATGGTGAGGCACTGGCACAGGTTGCCCAAGGAGGCTGTGGATGCCCCATCCCTGCAGGCATTCAAGGCCAGGCTGGATGTGGCTCTGGGCAGCCTGGGCTGCTGGTTGGCGACCTGCACACAGCAGGGGTTGGAGCTGGATGAGCATCGTGCTCCTTTGCAACCCAGGCCATGATTCTATGTGTGTGCTTCATAGGATGGAGGCCCTTAACTGTTTTGATTGACAAATGAAAGGTGTTGGTAAGCCCACAGCTTTATACAATCCATAGTTAGCTTACATCTTCCTTGTACTATGAAAGTTGTGTATAAAAAGAGAAAAGCTGCTTTCTCTCAAGTACATGAATGGTTACTGGAAGCTTGTGCTTAGAAGTGTAGAGAAACAAGAACATTGCAGACACTAAGGGGAAAATACACACCAACTGATGCTGGTGCAATTCTGAAGGGCAGCAATGATTTAAAAACGCATCAGCAATTATCCACACATCTAAGCAGGGAGAAATTGAAATGATCCCTTTGTAACATACTACAAATACAAGCATCCAGTGAATGCCTCTGCATGGGCTGCACTTCCACAGCAGCCTCAATCCAACCACTGGGACCTGCCTGCGTGCCAAGAGCGCAAACAGCACTGTTGCTCAAAAATACTGCAAAATCAGCACCTGCCATTGATTTTGTTCACTTTTGTATCTCTGTAAAGTGTACAGCAATCAGCTGAAAGCTATTTCATCTGCAAGAAAGAATAAAGGGACGGCTGCTCAGAAAAATGCCCGGTGTGGCACACTGGAAACCTTTAGATACAAGGCACTTACGAGAAGTCAGTGACATTCAGAAATCAGTTGTAAAATCCTCATCGTTGATTTCATCTATCATTTAGCATTTCAAAGAGGTTAGTTGGTTTCTATTCGGTAACGAGGCACACCACACGTTTGAAGAATGTTTGAACCAAAAGGTTATTTAGTTTTGAGCAAGGAGAAGGAGCTTGGGAGACAATCACACTGACAGTGATC
This sequence comes from Centrocercus urophasianus, assembly GCF_019232065.1. Lineage (NCBI taxonomy): Eukaryota > Metazoa > Chordata > Aves > Galliformes > Phasianidae > Centrocercus > Centrocercus urophasianus. The sequence goes on from NW_024884711.1 coordinate 46,133,897, forward strand.
TCAATATCGAGGTGGGAATCGCACATATCAAAACAGCCTCAAGTTTTAAATAAAGGTCTTTTGAACACAAAGGCAAGAACTCAACACTGCTTGAGCTGGTAAGGAACAAAACCTGGGACTCCTCTCTGTGTCGCAGAAAGAACGTATCCCTCAATTACTGAAGCTAACACACAACTAAACAACAGGGCAGTAATTTAATTACTACCAAAAGCTTCCAAATGACAACTAAGAAGTTGGCTACTTATTTGACTCCCACTGCTTTCTTTATGCTTCTATACTTCTTTATTCATTCTGCACGTTCACATTTCTGCTCCTGTAGTAAACGCAGCTCAGTCGGTTTTGCATCACTTCAGAGAAGCAAAGGTGAGTATGAGCACTCAGAAAGTCAACAGACTCACAAATTTTATAGTACTTTCTATAATCACTTTCAAGAGAGGTGCACTTATTTTGTATTACAGTCTTTCTATCACGTTGGGCAGCACCACAGGCACAAGAGGTGCTCAAAAGGGCCAAGCTACCTTCATCAGATCAGCTCAACGAGGAGCTTGCAAAAACATCACCCAACAGGAACCCAGCTCTGTGCTGACCATCCCAGAACAGGCTTACCATCCCTCCAGCTCTAACTAAAGAAGTGACATGAAGACATAAGCTGCATTTGTATGAAGCTCTACAGGTACCCCCTCACTCCCATTAACAACAGTAATAAATAATAATAAAACTTTCAGCAACAGTCCAAAACGGGTACTGGACTACAGGGAAAAAGGAAGTGATTCTAGGATGGCTCTTATCAAACTACCCTCATCCAAGAAATTCCTAATCTGTACATCAACATGGCAATGGGGTAGTTAAAAAAAGAAAGGATAAACATATTATGGTTTTCAGAACACTTTTTGGGTAACTGGTGGTTCTGAAAAAACTTAATTCACAGAAAAATAAGCAGTGCTGCTACCTGAAAATAACAAAAGCTTGTTTATAAACAACTGCCTTAAAACTGTTTTCAACACAATCATGCAATAAACACTATAAAAGATGACTTTGGTTAAAGAGAATTGAAACTCCAACTCTAACAGCACAAAAAGACACAGCCTGTGCATCCCTCATCATTTCAGCACGATGCATTCTGTCAGAGCAGGGAGTGCTTCTACAGACACGAATGAACAGACCTGGCATATCTGAAGCATGTATCCATGAAAAGCAATCCTGCTGTAGCTAAGCCCTTTCCTTTCAACCCACCTGCTCTCTCTAAGTAGGAATAGTCAATGAGCATCAAACATAGCACTTCTGATATGGGCTTGTTTAGCCTGGAAAAGAGAAGGCTCTGCAGAGACCTCATGGTGGCCTTCCAGCGCTTGAAGGGAGCGTATAAAGGAGGGGGAACGGCTGTTGGTGAGGGTGGATGGTGACAGGACAAGGGGGAATGGTTTAAAGTGAGACAGGGGAGGTTTAGGTTGGATATGAGGAGGAAGTTTTTCACCCACAGGGTGGTGAGGCACTGGCACAGGTTGCCCAAGGAGGCTGTGGATGCCCCATCCCTGCAGGCATTCAAGGCCAGGCTGGATGTGGCTCTGGGCAGCCTGGGCTGCTGGTTGGCGACCTGCACACAGCAGGGGGTTGGAACTGGATGAGCACTGTGCTCCTTTTTAATCCAGCCCATTCTATGATATATGTGCTCCCTTTGCTCTAGTTCTGCACCTTGCCTAGCGATGCCTCGCATTCATTCTCCCAGCTCTTCACTCACACTTCCTAACTTCCCTTCACTTGCAGAACTGACCACCACACATCACGTTTTAATGACTTTCAGTCCCATGGTGTCCAGTTTGCTAATGCAGTCTGTCAAGGAGATTCACTGCCTGATTAGTTTCTACAAAGATAGTTATTCCTGATGACATTTGGTGCAGTAAGCAGGGAAAGTGCATTTGATGAGCAAGTAAAAACATATATTCAAGATTCCCTCTATTATTTCAGTCTCAGCTGAACAAAGACTTACAAATTAACTTACTTGCATTCCCTATTTGCTACATTTGGCACATACACATTTGAAGATTTTTTTCCTCATGATAAACTGCTGAATAATTTGGGCATTCCTTTGAGTGTAACATTTGAATTTCTGTTTAAAGTACACCACTAAAGGAAGTAAGTTATGTTATTAAAGAAAATCTGTAGGAACACGCAGTACATTCCCTAAAGTAACCACACAAATGTCAGCAAGCAAGAATAACTGCTTTAATAGATTACTTTTTCAAGTCTTAAGTCAGAATCTAGATCTGACTAGATATCTTTAACAGCTGTCTCCTACTCTGAATCTTGAAATTCAAACACTATATGCTATGAAGCAGAAACCAAGCTCTACCATTTAAAAAAAAAAAAAGTATATAACAATACAGACTGTTGGTCTACATTTCACCATCCATCCCTATTTTCACAGATCAAGTTATTGAAAATGAACCTGACCTCCCCACTGACTGTATGTATGCACATCTGCCATCGTGGGCACTCTCCCATGGGTGCTGTAATCACTCCCGCATAAGCTGCTGCATTGGAGGCCAATGCTGGCATTCAGCTTAAATGCACAAATTTGATGATATTAAAAAAGGCATCTGCAAATGTGTTAGGCAAGGTTTTGGTGGTGGGGAGCTGCTCTCTGCGAGCAAAGCCCAGCAGCTGCTCCATGCCAGATCAGAGCCAGCTCCAGCTGCTCCAAAAGCAACCTGCTGCTGGGCAGAGCTAAGCCATAAGCAATACTGGGTTGTGTTATGGGAGAGCAGGTTTAAGAAATAAAAATGGCTGTGCAACTGCAGATGGGAGAGAGGAGTGAGAAATAAGAGAAGCAGCCCTGGGAGGTGCTCCAGCTCACTGCAGCCCAGGAAAGGCCCATGGCAGAGCAGGCTATCCCTGTGCTTTCAATATCCCTGTCCCTTTCAATACCTAAAGGGAGCCTACAGAGGGGAGGGGAATCAACTCTTTGAAAGGGTTGATACCTGTAGGACGAGGGGAAATGGTTTGAAGTTGAGGGAGGGGAGATTTAGGTCGGATGTCAGGGGGAAATTCTTTACCCAGAGAGTGGTGAGGTGTTGGAACAGCTGCTCAGAGAGGCTGTGGATGCCCCGTCCTTGGAGGTGTTCAAGGCCAGGTTGATGGGGCCCTGGGCAGCCTGGTTTAGCATTAAACGTGGAGGTTGGTGGCCCTGCATGTGGCAGGGGGGTATGAGATTCATGATCCTTGAGGTCCCTTCCAACCCTGGCCATTCTGTGATTCTGTGCAGCCCATGGGCACCACACAGAGCACGTCTCCATGTGCAGCAGGGGCAGAGAGCAAACATGAAGGAGTGGGAGAGGCCAGGTATTATGGACTGACTCTGCTCCTCTGTGCCATGAGGAGGAAGGGAGTGAGTAGGAGGAAGGGGTTCTTTTAGTTGTCACTGCTCTAGTCTACTGACAGTAGTCAATAAACTATGTTCATGTCCCTCATGCAGAATCTGTTTTGCCTCTGATGGTTAATTGACAGGTGATCTCCTTGTCTTCATCTCAACCCACAAGCTTTTCTTCATGTTTTCTCTCCCTGTTTAGTTGGGGAAGGGCAGTAACAGCATGGTGTGGTGGACTTTTGCTGCCCATCAGTGTGAAGCCACCTCAGCTAGGGACAATGCTCAATTGCCATCCTGAGCCCTGTGCTATCCCCTGCTGGCTTCCAGCTGCTGCTCCAGGAGTGCTGGGTGGCCTGTGGATGGTCCACTGCATCTACATGCCCTGAAGTACACAAGGATACCTCAAACATTTACTGCATGCATTAAAAAGCCCTGGTCAAAAGGTTCACACAAGTCTCCAGCGCTACAGTGTGCATTAAAGACTTGCACAGCAGCCCCTTAATCTCACTGATCTGGGAATTTACTCTTGCATACGATTCATTTGTGTAACCCTAAGGTAAACTGGTGACATTTGAATGTGCTACAGGACAGCCAAGAGAAAGAATTTTCAAAGGATACAAGTACCTTTTAAAATCATTTCACTTTAATGAAAGCACTCTCAAGCACTGTTCACATTTTCCTGTCCTATGTAAATTATAATTTAGCATCAAACACAAGCTTAGGATGTTCCTTTGCATGGTGAGAGACAGGATGTCCATTAAGTACATTAAATTTAATTGAGCAAGTAAGCTGAGCCTACTGCTAGAAGTGAAAGAGGAAGACATCTGAATTAAATGCAGGAGCAAAAAGAAACTTTAGAGCCCTCAAATGATAGCTTCTTGATAGATGTAGCACCATAAAGTTTTCATGTATTTTGTTCAGATAAGCTTAAAAATGGAAAACTGCGACACGCGAATCAAAAGACGCGCCATCAAGTGATAAACAGCAACGCAGTGCTCTGCAGAGTGCTGTTGAAACCACGGGTTCTTTTTTGTACAGAGGTTGTTCCTCCCATTAGTGTGTGTATATATACATATACACACATATATATCTTCATTCAGATTTGCTGTAAGGAGGCATATCACCTAAAAGTTGCTTTGAGGCTAACAGAAAAGAAGCTCTCGACATGATTTGCTCTCTTTGGAAAGTCAGAACAGCAGGAACTGTGAAAGACTCTCTCTTAGGTTTCTTATTAATTTTCCATTTTTAGGGCATTCTTTAGGAAGAGACCTAAGAATGCCTCTTATCTGAACTTCATTGTGTCATACTGAAGCTCTTTTTCAGGCAACAAAAAGAAAAGGAATACTCTTCAGGAGAATTTTCTCCTTTACTGAAGACAGTGAAGCGCCATTCACTCATCCCCCAAGAAAGATGGCAAAGAAAAAGAGCTTTTTACAGCTAAGCAACTACAGCAGGATTTAATTTTGAAAACACCAGCATTGTTTCTTAATGAAAGTTCTCAGCACCAGCCCAAAGTTATGAACCACATCTTCCCAAATACAAACTGTTCAATACTGGACCCAGAATCTTCAATCAAAAGAGCCTGACTGCCATCACGCCTGAGCATTCATCCATGACAGAAACGTGTGCTCTGCAATTGAACAGGATGTGGCTATATGCTGCAATGGATTCATTTTTGTCTGTTTAAGGTTATGTGGGAAAACCTGATTTTCAGCACATTATTTTCTACAGCACTGGGACCGTGACAATTAGTGTACACATGTGAACAGGATTATTCAACAGTATAGAAAAAAAACCATGCCAGGAACAGAAACTCCAGAAGAGAAACAACAAAACTAAATGAGGTCCCCCTTCCCAGAATGAAATAATTAATAAAAAACCCCTTGTCTCTCAAAGGAAATCATTTAAAATAGCATATGCAAAAACATACAGGCCATCTCTATCACAGACCTTGCTGCTTCCTACGTACAATGCTCAGCACTGTAATCCACAAGCATTGCGTGAAGATTTGGTTGGTACAACACAAAACCAAAGAATCTGTTTTTGGACACTGAGCACAATAGCAAAGCCATAATTTCAGGGTAAAAAACAAGGAGCAATCCCATAGGACCCACTTCTAACCCAAAGGAATGCCCCATGCGACTCGTGGTAACTTGTTTCCTATTAGAGCTCTGCAGGTATCCACTCAACCCTATTCACAGTAAGGTGGATAACATTGTTAGAGATAATTTAGCAATACCATCTTTCTCATGAACAGCGCTCCTCTGTTTAACAAAAGCTCAACTGTCAGATCACATCTACTCACATGAAAAATTGGGAACCATTGGTATGTTTCCCTCGGTTTGCCATTGACAAAAGGAACGCTCTGTCATGTTTGAGAATAAAGTTTTCATCTGTTTGAAGAAAAAATATGTTTGTCAGATTTTCCCTGACAAGGAACGCCAGTCAGATTTTCTTAGTAACTAATGGCTACTACAAGGAGAAATTCTTCCGCTGCTAAAGAAACTTGAACAGGTTGGAAACAGAACAGAAATCTAATTGAGCCTCTCGAAAGTTACAGCAGAAACACTCATGAGACAGAAAACATTCTTTTATACAGCAAGTTACAGCAATGCCGTGGACATCTCTAATGAAAATGGATGTGAGGTGATCCCAAAACGAGCCCTCATGTACACCACACTGTTATGTATGGGCACCCAGTGAAAGGGCCATTTCCCTGGCACGGAACTGTGAGAGAGCAACCCAGCCTTTCCAAGCTGGGTGCCTCAGAACACACGAGAATAAACAAAACCTGACTACCAGAAAGAGGAACTAAGGAATACATTCTTCCTTCAACCTCAACGTAAAAGCAATTAAGACTGAACTTCACGTGCATTTTATATTCCAGGGAATTAAAGAGCACTTCTGGCTGCACGGCATAGTACAAAACCAGATATTGTTCTGAAGCTCCTTTTCAAAGGTAAAAATTACAGTTTGGGCATCAGAGGCTGTTATTTTTAAGGTTATATATCAAAGCACAACACTGCATGTTTAGAACTTACCACCTTTAGTGCACTCTTTAGAAAGAAACCCTAGGAACATCTTATTAACACTTCAATACCACAGTAACTATCTGGTTTCTTGTTGTTGTAGCAAGAAAGAATGTTATGTCCTTAAATAAATACTTCATAAACTCACCATTTTCCTTCCAACAACTGTTTTTAAAAAGAGGTAAATATACATTTAAAAACTCTTTGCAAGGAAAGCAGCTTGTGTAGCATATAAACAAACACTTCAACAGGAACACCAAAAATACAAACCTTCAGTAGGGAAGGGGAGAAAAGGGACGTTAACAAAAGAAGAAAAAATTGTTTAGAACTGAAAATTATGCCAGTGTTCTCTCAGAATAAGTCATTAACCCTCAGAAAGGTTAGACACAGAACTCCTCATTTCTCCAAGCAACACAGATATCCATCTACAAACGGATGTATCAGTTGTCTATGTATTTACTAGGGAAGGTACAAGGGAACAGAGTTTGAATTTGTGTTACTGAGCTTTTGTCTCTTACCTTTTCATTTTGCAAAAGACCACATTCTCTATAAACAAAAGAATATGTTGACAGTTTTAGGCAGGAAGATAGGAGTTTATTCATGAATAAAGTTGCCTAACCTCCATGCTGAAAGTCATGTTTAACCAATAATGTTAGCCTTAATTAATTGTCAGTTAAAGTTAAATATTACAAAATAAAACTATCTGAAAGTCATGCATATAAAAATAATTCTCATGCAATATTAGTTTCATGCAAAAGGTGATCTATAAGTAGACCTCTTTTCATTAAGTATCTTGGGAATCAAGACTTCTCAGAACGGAATTGAGAATCTGTAAAGATGTACTTGCTCTTACCTTTAAAATAGCCACCATAAATAGATTCACCTCCTTTTCCATTACCTGTGCATTAAAAAGCACAAATTGAACCTTTTGTTCTGTTCGTAACAAGCGCTGTGCATAACGCGTGCCAATTTATAACACACCAGGAGACTCCAGCCAGTTACTAATAGCTAAGCATAAGGCCCTTAATTAAAAGGCAGGACCGTTCGTTATGCAGTTCATTATCTTGTTGACACTCAGAATATTGAAAATGAAGATTGCTTTTGTGCCTCTGAACACGAGAAAGCCTGAAGCGAGGCTCCAAAGGCGAATTCTCCCTGCTGTTTGCTGAAGCAGCAGCAACAGAAAATGCAACAGCAAGCAAAAAGGCCAACAGTAGGCATCACCACCAATCCTGTCCTGCTCAGAGAGACCACCACAATGAGATGAGCAAGCAGTACGTTACCTTTACTTCCACTTGACCATCAGCACAAGGTAGTCATCCACCACACACATTTTATCAGTTACAGTTTATACACCTTAGATCAGTTTATAAGACCTCAAGATACAGGGTACAAGAAGGAAGATCTTTTGACATGAAAAGCAGCAACATCAGAGTTTGAATTGGGATTCTGCTCTACTGTTAGCAACTCCAGCAAGGCTGCTTTCTTCTTTAAGAATTCTTTCTAAAGCATCAACGTCAGCTGAAACATGTTAGAATTTCAGCAATTAACAAAGAAACAGAAAACCAATGATCATACTTTCAAGGCATTTTAATGTTTACATGCTGTATTCTAAAGTGACATTACAACCACGGGGATGATAACGTTTGCTCCACAGAACACATTTTACCTTCACTGAAGTCCCCACCCTGAATCATGAAGTTTTTAACCACGCGATGGAACGTAGTGCCTTTGTAACACAACTTCTTCCCAGTTGTTTTGCCAATTCCCTTCTCACCTGCAAGAAGTTTAAACACAGAACAGTCAGCAGATTGTCACTGAAACAAAATCAAGGATCTTACCCCTCCAGTGCTAGAACCCTTTAACTATAAAAGCAAATACATTCCTGCTTGGTGCCTCTTGGCCTCTCACAAACAGCAGTCAGGCAGGTAAAGTTCAGTCCCAGACCCTACTAACATTCTGCCAACCTAACCTCAGATATTTTGCACAAGGTACCCAACAGCAGTCTCCTGTTGAGATTAAAGGAAGGCGAGCTCCTGACAAAGCTCCAAAAAGCAAATGGCCTTATGTTTACCTGGCAGATGGGCTGACTGACCTGCAAATGCCAGTTTGCAAGTCCAGATGCTTTTATTTAAATGCAAGGAAAATTCTGCTGTCAAGGCAGACAGCATTCTTTCATAGTAGCCAGGTCTGTGTCTGACAACAGTGACAGACTGCAGGACTGCAGCCAGAATTACCCTGCTCTCTTCCACCTGGTTCTGACAAAGACATCCTGCCTTGTCTCACAGAGATTACAGAGAGAGCAGCAGGGGCACAGCCAGAGGCACAGCTTTTGAAACACCAGGATCTGGTCTTAGGGCACAACACCTCACCCTGAAACAAGTTATGTACATTCTTAAATAAACACAGTCCTTGCATACAACTGGAACAGGATGTCAGCACCAGGAAACGATGCTGTAAGTCTTCAACGGTTCAAAGACTTCTTGTCAAGACCAAAGATAAGGACAGAAGTATGCCTGACAAGAACACAAACTTCCATCAATAAATTTCACAGTGGAAAGTGGAAGTGACTCCTGGAAGCAAGCGACTTATTTGGCTGCTGAAATGGCATTAGCAGCTTCAAACTCTAAAAATGCAATGCAGCCCTTCACAAGTCAGTTCTGGTTGCCAGAAGTCCATGTAATCTCATCAGAGCACCTTCATCTCCCACCAAACTGCTGCTCAGCAGGTCCTCTAGGATAATCAAGACAAATGCAACAGCACCACTGGAGTGCTATACCTACCCTGAGGGCAGGGAAACAGCAGGTACCAGAGCAGTGCTGGATGCTGCTGTTCCTGGCCATAGTTCTCATCTGTGGCCCTATGCAGCAGGCAGCACCCTTGGACAGAGAGCTCACAGTTGAGATGCTGAAGCAATATATGTAATGTCATGGTTTTAGTTGAGGGATTTTTTTTCCTCTGTAAAGACTGGTATGATGGGGAGGCATTGGGAGTGATGGCATTTGCCTGGCTTCCCAATACCCTTCAGCACAAGGAGGATGTAGAGCTCTTTAGTGAGAACTATTGGCTACAAGTTGACGGTTGGACTGGATGATCTTGCAGGTCTTTTCCAACCTTGGTGTTTCTGTGATTCTCTTGGAGCGGGTCCAGAGGAGGGCACTAAGATGATCAGAGGAGATCAATCCTGATACCAAACAACAATTTCCCACACTCCTACATTTCCAGTTCTTTCTCCCATACCACCTGGGAACAGTGAGTGAACATCTGTGTGATGCTGAGTTGCCTGCAAAGTTAAGCCACAGGTCTTTTGGCATCCAACACAAGACAAAAACAATCAAATCTGTCATCATCAAGAACTGGAGTGCTAAACCAAATTTATAGATGCTACAGCTGTTTAGTTGCTAATTGGTACGCTCCCATGCTTGTCACAAGGCCTGCTTGCTTTACAGTCCAGTGCTCATTAGCAGCTGCTTTTTCTTTTGCTGTTTGCTCTCCTCGTTATGATCGTGTTTGGCTATGCCTGGGAACAGCTTGGGCTGGCAAACAGCACCTCACTGCCATTCCTGTGCACTGTACTGAATGGCAACAGCTGGAGTGCCAGAGGGAACTCAAGTCAGAGGGACTGTGACCTGAGGATGAGTCCATACAGGAGCAAGCACACTTTGCAGCATCTGTGATCACAGACAAGAGCATGCCAGAATACCTCAAGGCATCTGTGACCATGGATAAAGCAGACCCAGCAGGTGTCTGGAGGGACCACGGCCAATGGAAAAGCCCAGGCTGGAGCTGCAGTGAGGGGAGTTCACTGCCATCTAAAGCCCTGTAACCTGGTCCAAAAGGCAAAAAGGTGGAGACTAATGGATGCATCTTTAAACTGTTGCAACCCATGACTTGATTGGCATTTCACAGCAAGTTCTTCTATTGAAGGAATTGCTGGAGACAAAAGAAGATGAGCCTCGCAGGGAGCAGTGCAAGTGCAGCAGAGACCCAACCTGAAATGTCTCTGGCATCCAGTAACTCCAGGTCACTTCTGCCCCAAGCAACCACAACAGACAGACAGTGGGTCATGGACTGAGCCACAGGTGTGGCCCATACACTGGTGGAATAATATCTGTATATTTATGAAAGGGAGGTGATTAATGAGGATGCATTACAGAGCACATGACCTGCACATGAAGTGGCATGGAATAAGGGGTGGTTACAGTCGAGGTTTTGGCTGGGATAGAGTAAATTTTCTTCATAGATACTTGTATGATGTTGTGCAATAGAGCAGGGAAAATCTGTGTGGTGCAGATAAACTGGCAGTAAGAAATGCACTGAAAGAACCTGTCATGGAGAAGCAGAAAGGCAGAGTTCCTAGGAAGCAACTTGAGCAAACTAAACAGCAGCACAGATGCACTTGATACAAACAAGAACATCATGTTAGTCATGCAACCCAAGTCTCTAATCTCAGCAATCCCAAATTCAATCTGGAGAGTTGCAGTGGCAGAGATGGCTTCCAGGGACAAGATGAAAAAAAGACAATTTAATTCTCTTAATCACTGCTTACACCACAATAAGAAATGTGCAAAAATGATAATTAAGTTAAGAGAGGGAAAAATGCACATCACATACTTACCAGCAATTTTTAAAACATATCTATCAGATCATGGCTGTCCTGTGAGTACACAGTAGCAAACTGCAGGAATGAAACCAGGGTTTGTGGTAGCTTTTATGTCTGTGAGTTTGATCTCAAATTAAACAGAATTCAGGACTCTGGGCTCTCTCTCACTTGTTCTCCCAACTAAAGACAGATTCTAGCTGGACTTCAATGAAACATGAACAGCCAGCTGTACAGCAGAGTTTAAACAGGTATGCACAAGAAAGCTGTCACATCTTTGTAACTGTTCTTTCTCCTGCTAAGTACTTGTTTGGTTCACACCTCGTGGTCTCCAGCTAGCTTTAACCTAGCAAAGCCACTGAAAGGAATTAAAAGAGCCACAGAACACGAGGCTCAGACACTACACCAGCCAGCCTACTGGCTAACTTTAAAAGAGCCTTAATTGGTGCAGTTAATTTAAGGTATATTTTTGGAGAATTTGAGGTACACAGGACAAGACCACCAAGACACACAGAACGAGTTCTTTGCCTAAGTAACGGCGATTCCTGCAATAATGTAATCAAAACTGATTCCTAACTTGCAGTTGCAAAACCACCAAGGAGCCCCACGCACCAAAAAACCACTGAGTTCTCACCACCCTTACTACTGCAGTCATCAGAAATCTTGTGAAAAAGTGAATTCCTGCTTAAAAGAAAAAAAAAAATGGGGCAAAGGGTGCTGGATTCTACCCAGAAATTCTTTTGCTTGTGCTGTCTTTCATTTTAGAGATCCTTGTCCTCCTTTATCCCACCACACATCCCCAGGACTCCTAGGGAACAATGTTCCCTCTCCATCCTTCGCTTTGCTGAATGTAAAGCAGTTTTCTCCTAAGGTGTAACAGACTCCTTCCTTTGATCCCCACTGTGCTGTTATGCACCCCAAACATACTTTCATTGTATAAGAGTAATCAACATTTCACATGGAGCCAAGTGAAGTGTCACCACTGCACCGTGCAGTGACATTAACACCTGATGGCTCTCCTGATGAAGTCCTGCTCATCTTTCCCGTGTGTCACTTAGGTGGTCAATAATTTCTCTATTGTTTTAGCTGTGTCAATTTCCTTTAATGAAGCCCAAATGACAGATGACCACATTTTGCCCTGCCAAGTGACAGCCTTGCACTCTGGAATCCTGTAGCTGCTCCACTGCTCTGACCCAGTAACCATTACAGGACTCCAGGTTACTTCCAGTGCTGCTAAATCCTCCTGAACACTACCAAGTCTCAGCTTTGTCCTCACCAGGAAAACAAACAAGCAAACAAAACCTACAATTTATGCCCACTTAAAGAAACAGCTGTAAGAAACATTGAAGTTGTTAAATAAAAGCATGCTACTTACCCGAGCACAAGCAAAGGAAGTTTTTGCATGTCTTTGGACATATATCTGAGAAGAGCTGAAACATAATTCGACCAACTGAAAGATTAAAAAAAATAGAAAGTTTTACAATTCTTTATGATGACAGAAGAAAAATAGCATATGAATAAATCTGCATAACTGCATCTTAGTTCCACGCTGAGTTAAGGACTGTAAATGCAGCGGAACCCTTGGCCTAAAATCCTTTGGCTTCAACAGAAAGTGTAATAGATGACTCAATTAAGGAAAATGAAAGACAGGTGGGACAGCATTAGCAATTTCAGGACTAATGCTTCAGTTGCCAAATACTATGAATCAAACACTGCTGCCTCTGTACAGTTTGAGCAGAGCAATCCCCACTCAGCACAGCTACTCCCACACCACTGGCAGTGCTCACACTGCGTGCCTTAGAAACCGATTACAACGCTGAAGAGCTAAGAAAAGAACTTTAGAACTGTTTCACATTTCCTATTTCATTTTCTGAGATTTGCATTTTCGGGACTTGTATTTCTACAGTCAAAACAAATACAGTTGGATGCATGAAATCCTTAATGATAACTTTGTGAATTATGCAGTTTTCATCTCTGTATTGCGAAGTGAGGCATAAATTAAGGGTTAAATGCCACATGGCCAGCCAGCATTGCAGGAAGGCCAGAATCTATTAATGTGCACCACCCTCTAGTGGTACACAACTGGTAAGATTTCAATGTAATTATTGAACTACTCAGGAATTACTCCTTTCCCTTCCCTTAAAGGAAAAGGAAATTTCAACACATTTTGTTCATTATTTTGGCACCGTGAATTATTCAGAGAGGCTCCTAAGAAATGATATTCAATTTGAAGGCCTTGTCCCAGTAAGCACAATTGTCAGGTTTTTTGGATCACAAAGATGGGGATCAAGGAAAAACAACACAGGGACAACCTGCGTTTTGTATCTCAGCTAAAAAAATCCAAGGTGCCTTCAGCTGTTGAAAGGACGAGTTTCTTAACTGCAGTGTGAATACTCTCAGAGGATTCGTGCTACAGCAGGCAGAAAAACCTCAAAGGACAGGGTAGAGACAGCCTTCAAAGAATGAAGAAATGGTGAAGAAGTTGTCAGTTTGCATTATAAGCACAGTGATTCAGAACAGCAGAAATCCCATTGCTCTGCTTGCAGAAGCACTGAACTGAGGGGGACAAAGCACTCAGAGAGCCAGGCACACCTTTCCTCCACCTTCCCTCCTGCATTCCCTTCGTGAAATAACACGCAATGTCTTTCAGGGGAAGGAAAACCATCACTATCCTCACTGCACTATGAGCAGAGCTGCTGGTGGACCAAGCTGACAGCTGTGGATTAGCAGGAGACATTCCCACCTCAGGGCTCCAGAGGGGCCTTTTGCACCTAGGCACCAACACACAGCAGCCATCCCACGGTGGGCTCCTGTCCTCCATACACAGCACTGCAGGCAGCACTGCAAGCAGCACACATCAGCTGTGACTCCTGGAGGATGAACCTGGCCTTGAACACCTCTAGGGAACCACGACTTTCAGTGTTTTGTCAGCGAGATCCATGAATGCATCACGCCTTTCAACTCCTTCAGACTGCAAAGCACACACCTGGCATCAGAAGACTACAGATGCCATTTTAAAAATAAGCCAACCTCCCCATCACGCAAAGTGCTGCTCACCTTCTTACATCCCGTTACATAAAATGCTGCAGTGTGTTTATAAATACACCAACCACACACTGTGCATCCATCTGCTGGGCTACTACCTGTGTTTTACCTGAAGCTGTCACTGAGAGGTGACATCTGCTGCTGCCAAACAGCTGAGCGTACAAGCCAAAGATCAAACACACTGACACCCTGATCAGATACACAAAGTTACTGCTGTTCATCCAACAAATATATTTTTGGTGTGTTAAAAGTCTGCTTAAAATCCTACAAACCTCAGCTGCGCCTTGAAAACACAAAAGCGCCTCATTTTAAACCTGGACTGAAGCATGAGTTGGTGTAACAAAAGTGTAAAAGGCACCTGAGGTGTTACTGACTTCCTTGAATTTCCTCCACTGTCATCACATACAGAAAGCTGCCAGTGATTTCTCCAGATTTGTTCCCCTGGTATAAAGCTTAAGTTACCCAAATGAGGAACGGGTTTGCTGTAAGGCTCAAATCGTACCTTAAAACAAAACCAGTAGCTCAACAACTCAACAAGAGTTGTTTGAGCGAGCAAGGCCTGCACACACAGCTCTGCTGAGGCCTCAGCTGACATCGGCCAACAGTGCGCCTGCAGAAGGCTGTGCTGCATCTGGACTAAACCACAGACACCAAGCTGTTGGCTCTTCCTAATGACAAAACTCACCTGACACAGCGTGCAAATCCTCCAGCAGCACAAGCAGTTACACTTGTTACTGGTAGTTTATTCTAATGGATCAGCAGACAGATCGTTTCTACACTTTTAGTTCTGTGCTCAGGCTGCTCTCTTCCACTCACAGCTTTGGAGATGCATTCATCCATACCACACTGCAGTGTTCACAGGACTCCCATTTCTCCACCACAGAGGTTTTGTCTATCCTGATTTCACATTTCTTGCTAATCAGAAATCAACACTTAGATAAAGTACTTAGATATTTTTTGCTAGAAATTGGAATAAATGATAAAAAGCATTTCTGTTCCATTAATTAAATACAGTAAATAATGCACATATAAATTCTAAGATGATTTGAAGTTTTATTTCATGAATTGTTATGTATAGCTAACGAAGCTACATCAATTACAGAAACCAGACAGCATAATGAACAAAACTAAGCCAGTTTCAAAGGTCCATTTTCTGAGTACAAGATGAAAACTACTTCTGTTTTGGTTTTGAATCCCTAATTCTTCATCTACAGAAGCAAAAGTTCTAGATTCAATTGAAGTGACAAAGATTCATGGTAGAAACATCCATGCTGTAACTTCACACAGACTCCTGTTAGCAAAGTTTATTAAAATTACTGAATCATCACAGAATGGCCTGGGTTGCAAAGGAGCACAGTGCTCATCCAGCTCCAACCCCTGCTGTGTGCAGGTCACCAACCAGCAGCCCAGGCTGCCCAGAGCCACATCCAGCCTGGCCTTGAATGCCTGCAGGGATGGGGCATCCACAGCCTCCTTGGGCAACCTGTGCCAGTGCCTCACCACCCTCTGGCTGAAAAACTTCCTCCTCAGATCCAACCCAAACCTCCCCTGTCTCACTTTAAAACCATTCCCCTTGTCCTACCACTCTTGTAAACAGCCATTCCTCCTCCTGTTTACATGATCCCTTCAAGTATCACTTATTTCAAATAGTTACCCAGCAATTTCCCCCAGTTTAGATGCTTAACCTGTTTTAGCAACAAACTCTGGAGACAAACACGTAACATATTTTCCAGAGACCAAAGGTCTCAGATTAATCTGCACTGCAATATAGATACAACTCACTGAAATGAATGCATTTTTATCTTACATTTTTTATATCTATATGTAGATTTGTGAATCCTAAGTCTTAAATATGTTAAAGCATTGCTTTAAAGTAGAAGCATGGCTACAGACTTTGGAAATGCAAAAGCTTCCTGTAGAAAAAGACTGAATTTAAAACATCATTTACAAGAATGGAAGTTTCCTCTGAGCTGAACCTATAGAAACCCTGACACATAAATGCTTGGATAGAGCTTCCACACCCTGTCTTGCACTCAAGCAAAGGCTCCCCTTGCCAGCTCTGCTGGTTCACTCCTGGAACCACCCCGTGTTGTGGTGCTCCATCATAGTCATAAAAGCAAACACTGAGCATTGCTCACAACACAAACGTACTGCTTTCAGTGCCACAAAGAAATGCAAGTGAGAAACAACACTATGATTCCTCCTGACAGCAAAGACTCATCCATTTGGTATTCCATATTCAATAATTTAGTTTCTTCTTAACCTCAAGATAAATATTGGGTATTCTTTCATTCGGCCCATTTCTGTATAATGAGAGGATTTTCATTCTGAGTACTAGTTTCCCCCAGAAGCTGCTGATGCTCTACAGCCTTTACACTCCCCAGTAAGAGCTCCCCATACACGACGTCCTCTTGACTCACACATCACACCCAACTGGATTGCCAATAGGTTTGCAATCAAAACACCGATCTGCTTTCTGTTGCCTACCTGCAAGTTTTTTGCCCTCAAAGGACTAAAGACTCAAAGGCCTCCCTGGTTCTACTAATGCAGACAGACTATTATGGTGACCTGTACAGCAGAGACTTTAACACAAGTTCAGATCAGAGAGAGAGCTGTGCTGAAGGAACCTCTCCTGTGAAGAAAGGCTGAGGAAACTGGGCTTGTTGAGCTTGGAGAAGAGAAGGCTGCAGAGACTTCATTGTGGCCTTCCAGTACTTGAAGGGAGTGTATAAACAGGAGGGGGAACGACTGTTTGTGAGGGTGGATGGTGATAGGACAAGGGGGAATGGTTTAAAGTGAGACAGGGGAGGTTTAGGTTGGATATGAGGAGGAAGTTTTTGAGCCAGAGGGTGGTGAGGCACTGGCACAGGTTGCCCAAGGAGGCTGTGGATGCCCCATCCCTGCAGGCATTCAAGGCCAGGCTGGATGTGGCTCTGGGCAGCCTGGGCTGCTGGTTGGTGACCTGCACACAGCAGGGGTTGGAACTGGATGAGCATCGTGCTCCTTCACAACCCAGGCCATTCTATGATTCTATAAACAGACTGATAAAGGGAGGAACACACCTGAAGAAGAAAAACTAAAGTGGAAGGAAAAATGAACAAGGGCTAAGCAACAACAGAAAACACAAGAAAAGAGATGGGAACAAGGGAAGTTCTGCTGTGAGCAGGAATGAAACAAAGCAAAACTGAGCGTAATGTATCTTCTGATGGACAAAATCAGGAGCAGGGGTGGGGAGAAATGAGAAAACCTTGCAGGGCCACATGAACATCACACGTGACACCTCAGCAACACGCTGCTGCTTCAGGTGTTATGACCATTAGAACAGATCCAAGCAAATTTTTTTTCATCAGAGTAAAGCCAGAATTATTTACAAGAGGCATCTGCTGCCATCCCCAGATTCTTGGCATACTGCATGTAGTTTAATTCCGCATAGCATCCCTGCCCAAATCCATCAGTGAAGGGACACAAAACAAGGGAGAGCTGCTGCCTGTGTCAAAATAAATGCTCACTCTTGATTTAATCTTCATTTACTTTAGGAAAAAAAATAAATCACAATGTGTACTCATAAAAAACACTTCAGTGGCAACTTGTTACAAGTAGTCTAAATATCAAATTACACTGAAAAATGCTGATAGAAAGCAGTTTGTGCCTCTTGCTGTGCTGCAAACAAGCCATACAAGTTTTATTCCAACATTCTGTAGCTAAAATTAACCAGCTGAGAAGCACAAAAGCTGTGATGCAGTTTCCTGAAAGCACAACCAGCGCTGCAGTATTCATCCCTGTACTTTGTAACAGATATAATTAACCAGTGAAACTCATTTACACTCCGCAGCCCTTTCCTCACACATACACACACACATCACCTTTTGCTGCTGCTTTTCATCTCATCTACCAGCTGCACTCCTGCTTTTAATTGCTACAGGTATCCACACAACCCCTGGGTAAGTGAATCTCTGCTGGAGAAGCTCTGAGCTGGCAGCTGTGTGCGGAACATTCTTGGACTCCAAGCAATCAACACTTTAAAATGAGTTTAACATGACACAGTTTTGAGTTCTGCAGGTGAGGAGAGGTCTCCTGCTGTATGAGAGGCACATCCTCTTGTTCTCTGCCTTTTCTGTAGATACCAGTTCAGTTTTCTTAGAGCAGACAGAGCAGGGGGCAATGCTTTACCTGCTGGCTAGCAAAAAACACACAGCACTGTTCTGTTGTCCAGGTCTTTCCCCCTACATTTAATAACAAGCAGATAGGCTACTTGTAAGTCAAGTCAGATAAGGAAAATGCTGATTTGGAGATTGGTGGCAGTTTAAAAGTTAAAATGAGTACTCTCCTGCTGATACCACTGAGATACATCTCTCAGTCAGTGCTTCATGTAGTCTGGAAGCACTGCTTCATCATTCACACTTGATGCAGCTTCTGAAGGTCATCTTACAACCAAAAGGGCTGTGTTTAAGCTTTTTAACATAACTCTAAAATCTAAGGCATGACTGCACAGTAAGCTGATAAACAGACATTAGCACGCAGTGGTATAAGCACACTACCCTCAAGTCCTGCACTAATATTTCATACATTGGCATGCTTTCCTGCAAAAATATGTCACCAATCAGTGCAATAAAAACAGCAGGGCTTTGAACCCAAGGTACAGCCATGAGATTCTTAACGCTTTAAAGAGAAAACAGACACCAGCAGCAACAACCAGAGCCCTGCACCTACTCCAGGTAACCTAATCTGCGCACCACCAGGAATGTGAACACCTCTCTGGCAGCACTATCAGATATCAAACCCAAAAAGGTACGAGAGAAAACAAGGTAAGTCTCTTCCACTCATGATGTACAAGGTGGAGGAAGGGGCAAGGTATTGGGAAATGGAAGCAGAAGTGTGTGTGCAAAGGCAGAGCAGTGGGAAACAGCACAGAGAAGTTCCTCACAGAAGTCAAATCCTTTCCAAAGATTAAAAGCAAATGAGATAAAGCATGAATTCTCTTCATACATCAAATCTCATCAAACTACCTCTCCTAAGCCAGGAACTCACCCACCCTACAGCATTTTTAATTGTCCAATTCCACAGTAAATCTGAAATTAAACCAAGGGAACACACTAAAATCCCTTTTATATTAATATTTCTCTGTTCAAAAATGTATTCTGAGACGGTAGAGCATCTCAAATGGCAGATGGACCAACAAAAGATTTACAGATATACCATATCAGCCACTGGAGTTACCACTGAAACCCTTTTCAATTTCGGATGAAGTGCAAATGGAAGTCGAAGGGCTTACGGCTGTATTTGAATACAGCTGCAACTTGGAGAGAAACTCTTATTTCAAAGCCTTTCAAAGAGACACCGAAGTAGAGAATGAAAGTGAAAGCGCATCAAAGCTATCAGTTCTCCCCGTGAAAGCAAGCAGCGAGTAAACATCCCACAACTAACACGGCCTGCCTCCAAAAACGGGCAGGTCAGCCGTAGGTAAAAAAGAAGAAAGTGAAG
>NW_024884711.1:46153515-46153883 GCF_019232065.1 Centrocercus urophasianus
TCAAGCTTGGGATTACAACGCACTGGCAGCCCCTCCGCTTTCCGTAGGGATAACGCGAGCTGGGAGACGCCGGGCTCCCGTTTCGCAGTGCGGTGACGCCGTTACCTGGCTCGCGGTTGATCTCGATGTCGAAGAAGCACTGCGGTCGGTCCTGCACGCCCATGGCAGCGCGGCCCCGCGGCGCCCGGCTCAGCACCTGCCCGCAGACACGGAGCAGCGCTCAGCCCCTCGGCGCACCGGGAGGGGGCACTGCTTTTAGAACCTATTTGTTTTTTATACACATATGGGTTTTTCCCTTTTCTTTCCACTCAAAAGTAGGACAACCGGGGGGGGGGGGGGGGGGGGGGGGGGGGGGGGGGGGGGGGGGG
>NW_024884711.1:46153983-46355722 GCF_019232065.1 Centrocercus urophasianus
GATAAAAGAGTGCAAGACCCCCACACTGAGAAGAACACCGCGTGGGGGAGGGGAACGGAGCCCTCCCAGTTTCCCGCCCACCCGCCCCTCACCCAGCCCCGAGGCTGCCGCACGGCCTTACCTGGCAGCTCGCGCGCTTTGTCCCCGCTCCACGCCGCGCCCCCCGCCCTCTCGCTCTCCCACCCCCCGTAAGGAGGCGCCGCCGGCCCCGAACGCCATTACCCGGCCGCTGAGTGGCCCGCCCCGCCCCGCCCCTCCAGGCTCCGCCCCCCTGCGCGTGCGCGCCCCGCCCCCCCCGCTCCGCCTGCCCGCTCTCCCCCCAGCCCCGCTGTTTCCCGCCTTTCCAACGGTCGCGCCGTTCTGTCTGTGGACGCTGCCTCGTGGCGGCGGTGCTCCGCTGCTCCTCTGTGAGGAGAATCAATGGCTGCTCTCCCTCGATTGCCCCGTGCGGAAATGTCTCCTCTTCTTTAAGAAAATACATATTCTGTGAGTGAGCACAAAACCATGATCAGAGGGCTAGAGTAGCTCTCCTATGAGGAAAGGTTGAGAGAACGGGATTTTTAACTTGGAGAAGAGAAGGCTGTGAGGAGACCTCATGGTGGCCTTCAGTGCTTGAAGGGAGCGTATAAACAGGAGGGGGAACGGCTGTTGGTGAGGGTGGATGGTGACAGGACAAGGGGGAATGGTTTTAAAGTGAGACAGGGGAGGTTTGGGTTGGATATGAAGAGGAAGTTTTTCCCCCAGAGGGTGGTGAGGCACTGGCACAGGTTGCCCAAGGAGGCTGTGGATGCCCCATCCCTGCAGGCATTCAAAGCCAGGCTGGATGTGGCTCTGGGCAGCCTGGGCTGCTGGTTGGCGACCTGCACACAGCAGGGGTTGGAACTGGATGAGCTTTGTGGTTCTTTTTAATCCAGCCCATTCTATGATTCTGTGATTCTGTGAAAACCCAGAAAACTTTGCATGGGGAAGCCTTTTGTTAAACGCTTTCATCACCAAATAAAGACTGCCTTTGGAGGCTGTGCTACTGCTTTGAGTTTCCTTTTTGGGTCTAAATAGTGTAATAAAAGCTGAGGTGTGAATATTGGTTTTAACGTTTTAAATCGGAGTTTTCATTGCTCTCCCGGTATCTCAGGATTGTGGTGAATTTTAAGGAATTGTAATGTTCTGTCATGGCACAAATACTGAGTTCTTACCGGGGCTGGAATTCCCCTGACGAATGAAGAGATATTTTAATAACATTGGGTATTTCAAACCTGAATATTTTTACCTGCGGAGAGCAAATCTGCTTGAGAAAGTGCCATTGTCCAAATGGTATATGATGGCAGTAACAAACATGTATACACATATATGTATTAGAATCATAGAATCATAGAATGGCCTGGGTTGCAAAGGAGCACGATGCTCATCCAGCTCCAACCCCCTGCTGTGTGCAGGTCACCAACCAGCAGCCCAGGCTGCCCAGAGCCACATCCAGCCTGGTCTTGAATGCCTGCAGGGATGGGGCATCCACAGCCTCCTTGGGCAACCTGTTCCAGTGCCTCACCACCCTCTGGGGGAAAATCATAGCAAGTTGTAGTTTATTTCTCTGAATTTGGGGTATCAGGCCGTCTCAGAGTGAACACAGTGCATGCTTATTAAAAACTGAATTGTTAAATTGCTCAGGTGGGAGGTGCCTGCTCTCTTATTAAGTCCATGAATCCTCCTGCTCAGTTTGAGCCTGCATCAATCAGGCCGAGCTGCTTCACACCGAGCACAGCCAGCAGTTTACTTCTGCTTCTCATGTAGCCCTTTGGATCCATCACATCTGTGGCATTTGCTCACATCCTTATGGAAATGGCTTTTCTGCAAGACAGAGGAAGGCAGCCCCATCCCAGCATGCACCTCACACACCCTGCATTCCAGCTTGCATGTACTCCATCAAGACCACTGCTTGGTGCTAAACATGCCTCATATTACTTCTGTAGCTTTCCCAGCAGTGAGGACACTTATTATAAGCCTTCACCACCCGAGATGTAATGCGTTCCTCAGTGCTTCTCAGAAGTACAATCCAGAAATCATTGCAGTAATTTTGTTTAGCAGCAGCGTCTGCGGTTACATCCTTCTCTGTGCAAAAATTCAGATGTCTTCAATAAGAAATCTGAGAATAAGCAAAGGCAATAGTGAAATCAAGGGGTATTTTAGAGGATAAACATGTAACAAAGTGGAATTGTCTTAGATGTAATTGCTCTATAGCTTTTACTGCTTCTGTCCCCGTAGCGTTTGAATATCTCATGCAGTGTTAGCCGTCAGATGCTGTCATTTATTGTCTCTCATGCATAGTTGTGCGAGTGCTCCCTAAGGAAACTTGTCTTTGGAGCTGTGTAGGTCCTTTGGGGATACTTGCATTGTAAACTATCCAAAAAAATGTAGCATAGCCCTGAATTATTTGTCTGTGAAATGCCTTTGTAATGTAGAAGGGTATTATTTACCTCCCCTGAAAACTGGACACCGAGAAGCAAAGCTACTGAGAAATTACAGCAGGTCCATAGGAATTCCTTTCTAAACATTTGAAAGCAAGTCTCCTCGGCTTCCTTGATATTGCTGAACAATTAAATTAAGTTCGTATTTTTATGGTTTTGGTTTTTTTTTCCTCCTGAGCTTAAATAAAGTGTTAATTAGTTTCCCTTTACCCACAGTCACTTGCTCATCTGTTTTTGGAATCTGAGCTGCTTACTAAAGGCAGATGGACAAAGAAATAAGCAAAAGACTCATAAAGGACATGGAAATTTTAAGCCCTGGTTATTTTAATAAGGAAGCAAATTAGAAGGAAGTTTCTGGTCCTCTTGGGAGAAGCTCTTAAGATCATCTCTAGGACTAAAGCTGGTAAATATGCAGCCTGGTGGAAGAAAGACATACAAAAAAAGAACGAAGTCCTTAAAGCACAGTTGAGGCCAATCTTTTGAAATGTGAGACACTGAGTTACAAATGAAGATCTTTCTGGGACTGTTTTGGAAACATCCTCTGCCAGCTGAAACCCATGGCAAAGTCCCCATTGATTTCAGTGACTGTGGATGTAGGCTGTTTGAGGGGGATTACGGCCTGTGCTGCAAGGCAGTGTAAGTAGCTATGGGTTAAGAATTGCTTCTGCATGACACTGGTTTTTGATCAGCCATGATTTTGTGAAATATCCACTTTTATAGCCTTAAATTTTCCTGGTTATGTTCCAATCCTATAGAAAAAAGTGCATGCATTCATATAGGCAGACCCAACTTTATTCTACCCCAAATCAACTTCAGAGGCTCCCAGTTATGTTGTGCCCAAGAATTCACATTGACAAATCTCGGCTGGAAGCTGCACTCCTGTCTGGGACAGAGCATGCTTGTCCACAGGAGCTTGAAAAGTAGGAGGGTGCAAGAGCCATTGCTGAGCTGTTCTGCAAGCTCCATGCAGATCAGTAAAACTGTTTAAATTTGGACACAGTCTTCATCATCATCATAGAATCCTAGAATGGCCTGGGTTGCCAAGGAGCACAGTGCTCATCCAGTTCCAACCCCCTGCTGTGTGCAGGTCGCCAGCCAGCAGCCCAGGCTGCCCAGAGCCACATCCAGCCTGGCCTTGAATGCCTGCAGGGATGGGGCATCCACAACGTTTTCCAGAATGTCTTTGACTGTCCTGATATTAGTTCAAATTGGCCAAGGAAGCTCTACCTAACCAGCTATAGAGGAAATTTTCAACATGGTTTTTCATTATGTGGGGCATTTCTGTTGAGGCGGTGGTGCTCAAAATACTTCTGTGAGATAAATTCATGACCACCTATTCTCCGTCTCACTCCATAGCTGTTCTGCACAGATTCTCATCTGGTGTGAATGGATGTGAAGTGTTGAGAGAACTGACTCAGAGCCGTTCACAGGGGTCACAAATTGTGAACAGCAAGAGATGCTGGATAAAGGAGCCAGAAATTTCTACGGCTAAATTTAAAAGCTTGAGTTGCTGTAGAAGAACAGATGAGCACTGTAAGTGTTTCCTTCAGTCATTCAGTCATTTCTTTTGGTATTTTTTTCTGAAGTATAAGTACTGCATACTGAAACAACTGAAAACTTGCTTTAATTATGAAATGCCTCACTGCTGAGCAAACAAGGAGTTGAAAGTGAGAAGCCAACAGGCAGTTATCCATTAAGCAAACTTAAACATTGAAAAAGTGCTTAATTAAAAAACACACATGCCAGCATTTGAGTGAGGAGTGTGGAGTGCTGAAGGGAAGTCAATGGCTTGGGGATAAGTGATAAACTATAAAATCTGTCAGCTTTAGGCTGCTGATCAAAATCCACACCACGTCTGTGATACCTGACGTTTGTCTGAATACCGCATGCCAAGATGTCAGTGGTCTGTGTATGGCTGGCAAGAAGCTCCTGACCTCCTCACAGAAAACATTATAATGCTGGGCACTTATGGGGACCCGGAGGAGAGGCAGTTAGTGCTCCTGTTCAGCCAGGACAGAGTAAACTGGGAACTGGAGAGGAGAGAGGAAAGGGAGGGGAAGGGAGGGGAAGGGAGGGGAGGGGAGGGGAACAGATGGAAATGCATCAGATGTTGGGGTCTCAGAGGGTAGACTACTAATAATGTCTGCCTTTGGTGATGGCTGTGACATTCGGCACCACTTGTTAACAGCTACTCAGCAAGCCCACAAAGGCTACTTGCAATCTTGTACCCTTTTTGGTTACTCCAGTGCAGGATTGGCCCTAGAAGGTTGCTGTAGAGACTGCTGTGCCTATAGAAACAGAGAGCAGATCTTTTGAAATCACTCTTCCACAGATCATGGGCATTAGGTAAAAATAAAGGGCACATTTATTGCTATCAGCCCAGTAGCACTGTCCTTAATAGCTTCACAGTGATGGGGGCACGGAAAGAAAACAAAACCAAATTCCAGCCACCCATATAGCTCCGAGTCAGCTCCAATAGAGCTCTTCAGTCCCTGACCAACTCCTTGGACACTTACGCAGCTGTCCCATAGCTGAAATCTGTGTCTCAAGCCAAACCGTTGTCCTAGGACTTGCTTTTGGGAAAAGGAGCATTGATTTGAGGACTCAACATATCCTCAGACAGCCTACGGGGATGTTTGTAACCTCAAGCATCCAAATGCTCCCTGGGGTTCTGTTTATTTATGCTTCCCTTTCCCTAGGGATTTCCTGTGAGCTATAAATCACTCAATACCTGAACTGTTAACATACTTCCTAAAGGATTATTGAGCTCATTCCCCATCCTGCCCTGAAGCTTTCGGAACGTTTCCATCCCTGGCATGAGTAGGTGGAGCCATCTGCTATCCAGGCAGTAAGCAGAATTTGTTAATGACTGTCACAGTGTGATAGAAATATAAGCAAATCATTAATCTGTTATGTGCTAAGTTCTGTAACGAGGCAGGGTATGTCCCTGTGTGTACAGCTTCTCTAGAATCTCAGAATCATCAAGGTTGGGAAGACCAGTCTAGTCCAACCATCAACCCAGGTCTGTGACCGCTCCAGACCTCTGCAGGTCAGGGTGACTCAGGGTGACCTCTACACTTTTCTTGACAACCTTCCAGGATGTTGAATCCACCACCTCCCTGGGCAGCCTGTTCCAATATTTCACCTCTCCTTCTGAGAAGAAATTTTTCCAAATATCCAACCTGAACCTTCCCTGGAGCAATTTAAGGCCATTCCCTCTCATCTTATCACTACTTGTCTGCAAAAAGAGGCCAACCTCCTTTCAGGCAGTTGTAGAAAGCGATGAGGTCTCCCCTGGGCCTCCTCTTCTCCAGACTGAGCAATTGTAGCTCCCTCAGCTGCTTCTCATTAGACTTGAATTCCAGATCCTTCACCAGCTTCGTTGCCCTTGTCTGGACCTGCTCCAGTGCCCCACTGTCTTTCTTATATACTAATAAATATATTAAAATATAAAAATTACAAAATCTAATATAGTAATAAACTTGCTAACCAGCATTACCACCTAAATTCAAGTGTTTCTATTTATTCTCTCATCCCTGACGCCTGTATTTCATGTAAACTGCGATGTAGGACATAGATGGGTATGTTCTCTGCGGGTCATTACAACACCTTGCTGAGACAAGAAATAAAGGCAGCCAAATGCTGATGGGCAAGTCAGGTTTGGGAGGCTTGAAGGTTATGGAGAAAGGGGTCTTCTCTGGCTGCCTGTTCTCTCCATGAAAGAATAAATAGCTTCAGCCTCTCTGGCTGACACAGCATAAATCTCAGCAGTGCCAACATCTTGTCCAGAGAGCATTCATGAGCAGATGCTGACAAAGAGGCTAAATATGAGGGGATCCAGAAGCTGAAGCACTGCATCAACATCATAGGATTACAGAATATCCCGATTTGGAAGGGGCTCACAGGGAGCATTGAGTCCAAGCCCTGGATCCATAGAGGACCACCCAAAATCAAACCCTGTGTCTGAGAGTGTTACCCAAATGCTTCATGCCATATTTAACAGGGTCTCCTATAGAATCCTCCCTGCTGTTCCATACCAGTTCCTACCTGTACAATCTGCCTAGCTGCTCATTTGCTCTCTGTCGTCAGTATATGAGTTCTCTTGTAGTAATTCTACAAAAATATCTCTATTTCACTCTTCTTTCAGTGCTTTGCACAGGCTGGTGACACTGTTCTCTTAATCCATAACACCAGATGTCTGACACGTGGGATGGTGAATTGTGCAGGTCGGAGATTGCATTCGGCCTGATCCAAACCTCAGTGCACTTTTTTTTCTATTTATTTCAGTGGGTTACAGCTCAGGGCTATTGAAAAAAAATGAAGTCTTACTAGTCATCAAATCCATTCTTTATTTGAAAGATGAATCCTGTTTCGTATCAGACTTCATTTACTCATTCAATAACATTTCAATTAGGTCAAAAGAAAAAAAGGGAGCATTTCACACAGCACACAGTTAACCTGGAGCAGAGGTTAGCCTCCCAGTGTCCACTTTTGCATTGGGGTATTGCACAGAACCCAGTGAGAGGGCCACGCTGCACAGCAGCCACGCCAGTGAGTTTTTACCCTCACAGTGAAATGAGGCTGTTTGTGTTACTGTGTTCTCGCTGTCTCCCATCTGTTTCTCTGAGCCCGTTATCTTTTGTAATGTTGAGCTTTGAGAATGGATGACAACAGAAGTCTTTTGGCAGGTACGCTGACAACCTGTATCAGTCTTAAGTCAGTAAAAGAAGTGAGGCAATTTAGACTAAAAGCCTATATCCTTATTCAGAAGTGAGACTGAAGGGGAAATCAGAAATAAAAACCAGAACTGAGCAAACAAGAAAAAGGAAGGATGATACACACTGCAGAAGGCTAGCTGACCCTGCGAGGAGCTTGGCATGAAATGTGCCATCTCCAGTATCACTCTGATTCAAACCAATAACAGCTTTTTGAGGAGAAAATGGGACAGCAATTCCTTTCCTCTAGTTGTTTTTCTTTTCTTGTTTCTTTCTCTAACATTTTCTTTGCCTTTTTACCTTTGTGTTAGAGATGTATAAACTCCATCTCACTGTTCTCAGTGGGCACCATCTGCAAACACTGCTAAGCAGCACAATAGAGAAAATGCTTGAAATGGAGTTAGCTCTGGTACTTCAGTGCTCATTAGTGATAGCTCAGGCAGCTTGGATGTTTGTGCACCCTGATTGCCAGCACTGAGGACTGTAGGAGAGTTTAATAATTCACCTGTGATGCCAGGCAAGCTTATGCAGCCAGCACTGAACTACCAGGTTGGGGGCTGTGCCTGCGTTAAGGACGGTGGAGCAGAGGCATCAAAGCAGCTCCACAGACCAGTCTGCCAAGAGCCATGATTCATCTGCTGTGCTGAGCCAGACGTGCCTTCATGTATTGCTGCTGGGACGCCTTGTCGCTGCCCTCCTGGCGCTGCTGCTCCCAGTGTGTGACTTGTGGCACAGAAGTGCTTCAGCTGGTTCCAGGCAGGGATCAGCAGCCGTGATGCTCTTAGACCCAGCTTGGCCCCAGCTCGAGCTCCATTTGTATGCGTTGCTGATCCTGGTCCAGTAAATCATATAGAAGCTGAGCTGACTTTGCACAAAGATGTCTCAGGTACATCTAAATCCTGAGAGCTGGCAGTGTTTTACAAATAAAGAATTCAAGTCACAACACAAAGGTAACTGGGGAAATGTAATGGCCCCCACAATCTAAGAGGTCAAACAGATTGATCGAGCACTTTGTTCTGGTGTTAAATCCGTGGATGTGCAGCTGAGGCTCCTAAGCACAATATCATTAATATCAAGAACAGTGCCAGTAAGGAGAGGTTAGCAGAGCCGTGGCTGGAGCAAGGCATGTAATTCCCAGCAGCTCTGAGCAGGGAAAAGGGAACAACTACCTGCTCCTGGCAGTGGGGAGGAAGGGAGAATCCTGGGAATAAAAGGGGACACAAATTCTGGCATGTGAGCAAGGGCAGAGCTGCTGGGATGAGGGGGGATGGATTCATGCAGGGATCCCCTGCAAGGAGTGGGAGGTTTCTATAGGAGGAAGTGCTAAGGAATGAAGGATTGCCAGGAGTCCTCAATTGGCATAGTGAGCTTACAGTACAGCTTTAATAAAATATGCAGTCCCTCCTGGCAACAGTGTTAGTAATAGCCATCAAGATTAGTGCTAACGTTGATATAAATAAAGCTATGTGTAATTACGATCAGCTAAGGTCAGGAAGATATTCTTTTCCTGGATTGAACAATTAAGTGCATTGTCTGCATAGGGTTTATCTTCTGAAAGATTCAGCGCTGACCACTGCCAGAGACAGGATCCTGCATTGATCTGTTTGGGAGCGACAATTTCTCCTTTCTGCAACAGCTGCAGAATGTGCTGGGAGTTCAGAACGTTTGGCCTCACTTAATTTGATACTAAAAGATCATGGTTGACAGGGCGATATAAAACTGCCAGTGTGATCTACTGAGATTCTTGTTTATGCCTCTGCATAGGAAGAGTTTGTCTTGTGAGAAGACAGGAACTTAAAGTAAAACCTGAATGTAAACATATAAATAAAATGGGTTGGTATTACCTTTAAGCTTTAAATTCTAGCTCTTAGAATATAAATAAAATGGTCTGGTATTTATTCAAGCTCCTACTTGAGATGCAGGCCAGATTTCCATAGGTTTGCTCTAGCGTAGCAGCCTGCTTGCAATTGCAGACATACTGTCAGTGGTGCTGGCACACTCATTTAATGGATTACAGTTGGTGCTATTAGCAAACAGTAATTGCTTGCAATTTAAAATATATTGCAATTGCACTTTTAACACTGACATTTCATGATATCAAGATGGTAATTGTAGCATCTTTCATTTTGATCAGTTTATAATATGGACACGAGGGCAGTTTTCCAAGGAAGACCAAGAGAAAGAAAATGCTTCAGGTCCTTCCACAAAGCCTTGTGTGCTGCTCCCCTTGCAAGGCACATCCAAACTTCCCGCAGTGCAAAAGCAACGAGGCTGCCTCTGAAACCACGCAGAGATTTCCAAAATGGAGCCTTCAAGCTTCTGTACATAAAACATGTTATAACTGGAGGGCATTCACTGGGAGGAGAGAGAGGAAAAAACTATTAACCTTGACACCATTTCACACGGTGGGAATAGGGGGGATGCTGCCAACTCCACCTCCCTGCACAGCTCCAGCTGCAGCACAAGCACAGGCAGAAATCTCCAGCACTAACCTTTGTCACTCACCTTAAGGTTTATGTGAATCCCTACTGCTGGCCTGATTCATCTGAAGTATCCACCAGGGGAGAGGGAAGCACCCCTGTAGGAGCATCGGGGAAGTGCCTGAGCTTAAGCAGGAGGAACCTGAACTGCAGAGCTGAGGTTTTCTGTACCTACAGCGTGGTGAAGGTCCCCCGATGGATTTGTGTGATCTGTCAGTCACACAGAGATAAACGTGGCTGTTCTGATGGAGGATTATGGATCAAATGGGAAATGTGTCGTGTCGTTCTGCTACACCCAATTAGTTTTAGTCCTGGTGCTCAAATGTGTCCAGCATTTATCTGGAGCTCCCGCCTGGCTTTGTGAGACTAATAACGAAAAACTAAGCGTGTTATAGTCACAGTAATAAAGGAAGCATTAATGGTAAATTAAGGAACTGAATATGAGAAAATCCAGCCATGCCACAATTGCTGTCAGCAGCTAAGTCAGTCAGCGTAGATTCAGTGGCTTTAAGGCTACAAAGCTTCATTTCCTCATCACCTCCCTATTACCCTTAGCATCTTGTATTTCCTAAAAATGTGTCATGCTTTCCTGTGCCAGCAGTTGCACTGAATTCTTTACAACACACCCTATGTGTCGTATGTATGTCCTAGGAACAGCAACATAGAACTGGGGTAGGGAAAAAAAGGCTTCATGACCACAGAATCACAGAATGGCCAGGGTTGGAAGGAACCTCAAGAATCCTGAATCTCCAACCCCCCTGCCACATGCAGGGCCACCAACCTCCCCTTTTCATACTAGACCAGAAACAGTCTATCATGAAATTATCTAATTAATGTTCTATTTATAGTAACCATGACGAATTTATACATCTAGCTGTTATAAGCTCTAGAAACCTGTATGCCTTGGCTTCTGGTCGTGGCTACATTAGAAAATGTTTCTTCTACATTCTGTAAAATTGAGCTTCAGTGTCGCTGCCAGATCTGCAGAGCTGCCCAAACCAGAGCTGCCAACACAGCAGGAACAGACTTTGGATGTAATTTCTGACCCAGGAATTGGAAACGCAGATCTGGTTAAATATACGAGCCAAGGAAAATCATTGGTGAACTTCATTAGAGAGGATTTAGTTGCAGCTCTGCTGCACGGTCACATTTCCTGCGTGTGCCCTGCTGGCACTGACACGCATGCTGCAGATGAGTCAAATTCTGCTGACAGGCTAAATAGGAGCAAACTGTGTCCCCTCATTCTCGGGTAAAAATAATTCATTTCTTCAGGCAAAACATGTGTTGCTGCCTCTCTCTTGGACCATCGCTCTCATCCTTTGCTTCTTATTCTCCCCCCTGCCAGAGCAGTGCATCAGTCATCCTTCACTGAAGATGCTCTCTGCTGCAGACATGGCTCCAGCAGTGGATGATGAACTCAGTGCCAGGAGGTGCCTCCTGACGTGTGGCTGCACTGAACTGCTGCTGACCCATCGCTACACTCTGCCCCTACACACTGCTTTTCTGTTGTCCTCATTACAGGGAAATGAAGGGGAAAACATAAAAATAACTGCTGGGGAACAGAAAGCTCGTAGGAAGAGCAGTGAAAAATCACACACAGCAGAGGAAATCTCCAGAGAGAAGGCAAAGATTTAGGGCAGCCAGACAGTAATTGCAGTGTTTGCAAAAGTCAGCGAGCCCGCGCCCTGTTCTTCACAGCAAACACTGTGTTCAGGCGGCACAGCCTGCTTTCTGTTCCTGAGGCTCAGGATTATTTTCACTTTGTTGTTTTTTTTTTTTCTCTCTCTCCCCATTTGATCAGACTTTCCAGACAATTTCCCCGACAATTTCACCTCTCATTTGCAGTTTCACAGACTGTTATGGGCTCTGTTGATACCAGAGGTGCTAAAACGGAGTGGAGCTGGATTAGCCACAACGAGAGCATTGCACTGTTGTGGTATCGTAGCGTCTCGGGTGGATAAGTGTGCTGCAGAAGGCTGGTTTCTAGGACAAACAATATCTGTGAGCACAGACATCAGTTGCTGGGGGCAATGCAATGGGAGGAAGATTGAGAACACAAAATTGAAACCACTTTTGAGTCACTCATCCAACTGTTGTGCAGCTTCCAGCCCTTCTCCAACAGCACTGAATTGCATGGAAAACACAACAGCTCCTGGGCTATGGGATTTGGTAAATGTGGGTACGCAGCCATTTTCTGCATCCTTCCATGCTCAGTACTCACAAAGTATCCTCCTGGTTGGCCAGCATTTTTCTGCTGCAGCACACACACGATGTGTGGGCATTGCTCAGGCAGCAGCCCCCTTGTTCAGGCTGCACAGAGCTCCTAAGTGATGGGGAAGCAAGATTTGGAAGTTTCACTCTGTTCATACTCAGATTTCAGGTTGCACAAGCCATTTTTGGCAGAGATACAGTAAATCATCAATGCAAAGCATCAGGCTATGTGTATGAAAACAAGAAACCAGCACGATTGCTGTATGCAAGTGATTTTTGTTCCAAGAAGATACATCTCTGCGTGGTTTAACCCATCTTGTTCAGTGCGTAGTTCTCATTCCTTCCATGTCTTACTGTGTAAACCTGCTGCAGGGCTGCTCCTTTTCCCTTCAGCGCAGGCGTTACGCAGCTGGCAGGTGACTCAGCTCCTCCCGCTGCACCGCTCCCAGAGCACAGCTGTGATACCATCATCTCCAGATGCTCATCCCTGAGTCCTGCTCCAAATAATCCCAGAACTGAGTTAAAATCAATGAGACTTTTAAAGCAAAGGAGGCTGGTGTTCTCTTAGACTTACAAGGATGCCTATTTTTGCTCTGCTCTCCTTTCCCTATCTCATAACGGGGAAATTTTTACAAATTTCTTTGTAAAAGAAAGCTGTGATATCTCCAGTATTTCATTTGTGCAGAATGATCTTAAAAACATTACAACCTTGCTAAAATTGACAATCATAGTGCCCAAAAGAAGCTATGTGAGCTCTTTTCTTCTCTCTACTTACCAGGCATAGGCTGTCCAATTTTCAAACTGCCTCTCATGTCATAGAATCATAGAATCCTAAAATCATAGGATCATAGAATGACTTGGATTGGAAGGGACCTCAAGGATCATGAAGCTCCAACTCCCTGCTGCAGGCAAGGCTGCCAGCCTCCATATTTAATGCTGGACCAGGCTGCCCAGGGCCCCATCTAACCTGGCCCTGAACACCTCCAAGGGTAGGGCATGTAACCGGAGAGGAGAAATCAAATGACTGTCAAAAAGGATCTCCCTGATGAGGAAAACATTGGGATTTAGGTTTTATGGACTGAAATGGATATGACTTTGGATGCCACATGGGCTGGAGTGAGGGCTTGGCTGGAAGGAGATGCAGCTGGAGGGAAGGCAGTCTCTTCACCCCATAAATACTGCCATCAACACTGAGCTGTGCTGGGACACATTGGTCTAGCAGGGCAGGATATGGCACTAAAGGTGGGTCGGTGGTACAGCCTTTCAGTGCAATACACCCAGAGTAACCTGAGGTTAATGTGGTCTGTACTCGAGGCAACATCACTCTGCTCCCAGACTTAATGAAAGCTGTGTTGTTCGTCCAATGCAGCCTCTAATTGCTGGCTGAAATTCTCCCTGTAATTACAACTGGCCACATTTGATACTTGTTCTTAAGTTGTGGTGCTCCATTCCTGTGTGTTCAGCATGCCTGTGCTACCACTGGGATGCGTTCACGTGGGGAAGATGTTTCTCTAAAGGGCTGATCCTGGGGGGGAAACGGTTCCTCAAACTGCATTTTGCTTACTGCTAGTGAGGAGAAAATAAGCTCCAGTTTGAATCTTCTTGAAGGCTGGGAGAGAGAAAAGCACCCTGGAAGCAGGTGTTGAAGGGTTAACAAATAAACAGAGGCTATGAAATTGAAATTTTCTTTCTGGCTCAAAGATGGAAGGCAAATGTGCTCATCAAGCACAGAGTCTCTTTATCTGGTATCTCACAGTGCCACAGGGGACAGCGAGACGCCTGCAAACCAAGGTCACTTCTTCCCTCTTAACAAAGCACTGCTACGTGTTGGCACAAAAGGAAAAGCTTGTCCTCCTGCACAGCCAGACTGAGTGACACGAGGCAGGCAAGGAAGCATGGAAAAAGGCAGAAGTGCTGGCACCCAAATTCTCAGACATTCAGAGCCAAAAGGATGAGGAAATTATTCAGTCTGACCTCATTTGTGATTGGGTTTTTCCCCAGTGTCACTTAAAGGGAAACAAAGAAATGCAGCGGTCTATAGATAACAGCTAAAATAAATCTCCTCTTTTTTAAGTGGAGAATCAGAGAAGAAAATCAAGCAGGTTTTAGGGCCAGATCCTGCAAATGATCACACGTGTACTTAGCCCAGCATATAGAAGGATATGTACAAACCAGTAAATTACACAGAGCCAGACCCCAGTGTGGACACTGTGGTCTGTGGGTGTCTGTCCCATTCAGTTAGCAATGCTTTTGCATGGCTTTGGCTTTTGCTGATCACATTGGAGAAGGTCAGGGGCCAGCAGCTCCTCCTGGCCAGGGGGAGGAAGGAAGCCACCTCGTCCTGGGGGGAAGGACTGGGAGCAGAGTTCAGCGATATAAATAGGAGCAGTGACGTGCTGTATGCCTCAGGTCAGAGGAGAAGCCTGACCTTTATTTACAGGTATAGCTGTAGCCAGTTAGCTTCTCTGTAGGCCAAAAAATTGCCCAGGTTTTTAAAGTGGCTCCTGTTAAAAGCTTTTTAGATGCCACAGCTTCACTTGAGAAGGAGGGGGAATGGATCTTTGCAGGAAGAACTGTCATAACATTTGTACTAGGGTGATTTTCCTGCTGGCTCCCAAGAAACAGCAAATCTCCCCAACATTAAGCAGATGTCACCTTCTGGAAAGTCTGAAGCTATTGTGACTTACAATGAAGAGGCAACAGAAAATGCAAGGCTCTCTGTTGAGGGATACGAAGCTGTACTGGCTCCCTCACAGCTGCACTAAGTATCAGCCAGCTTGAGAGGGTCCTGGCCAAAGTATCCAGTCCTAAATGTTAACAGTCATGACAAGAGGATGTGAAGGACCAGAGGAGGCTTTCAGCAGCATGTTGCGCGCACCACTAAGCTCTGCAACCTCGCCTTTTCCTCTTCAAAAGGGATTTTAGCCACCTGTGCGGTGGAATTGTGCAGCTGCAGCCTTGGATCAAGCATCCTGTAATTTTGTTGCCTCTGAGTTTGCCCCCCCCCCATGACTGTCACTGCTTTTGGTGGGAGGAGCACGAAGTAAGTGCAGTGACGGCCAGTGACCTCGAAGGGGACAGAAACACTCCTCCATACTGCCCATAATCTGTTTGGAAATACAGTCTGTTGGGAGCATCTCACAGTGGTGCACCCTAAATTGGTTGCCTTTGGCCCCTTCAAGGTGAATCTGGCATGCTGGGGATGGGATGCACACTCAGCTAAGACCTGTGTGTTTCACAATCCATGCCTCTCCAACCCCAAACCTATTTAAGGTGTGGGGATGAACTGCAATGGGAAGGGAGGTGGCTGCCACTGCCACAGACCTGAGTGCACCAACAGGCTCTGCCACCTCCCTGCCTCTCCTAGGGCTTTAGGTACCTGTGCCCAGGATCAGCTCTGACATGTGACAAGTCCTGCCCATTGCCTTCACATGTGAACCATCCAATGCTTGGCTTGAGAGCTGTTTCACCACCAGCTCTTGCCCTTGGTCCTTAGCAGTTCTGTGTTGCAGATAGGGCTGCGTTCTGCTCTGCCTCACTGCTGCTTCCTGCAGAGGCAACAGGGCAGATGGAGGGCAGGGAGATACAATACAAGTTAAGGTGTATTCCCAGACTGCTCATTTAAGTTAGAATTAAAGTGATGTGATTCTTTGCCAGTACAGATAAATGCGTAATTGATTATTAATTCACTTTAAAGAGATGCTGTATCTCTGCTTCATGCGGACTGCGAATGAAGTACAGAATGAAAGTGTGTTGATGGGGCAGCATTTAGCAGAAAGCACAGCTGGCACATTGCTTATGCTGTTCAGGTTCTTAAAAGTCAGAGGACGTAGGGCTCCCTGCTGATAAAAATATTCCAAGTTGCAGCTTGACTCAAGGGTGAATGCAATGGGAAACCTCCTCAAAGCCTTCAGGATACAGGCTCAAAGTATTCTCACTGTCCTCCTGCACCTCTCCTTTGGTTGCACCAGTGTGCCCTTGGGGCTCCGCTCTGATCAGGGAACTGACAGAGCTTTTAAAGAGCAGATTTTGGTGCACTATCTCTTTTTTCTTGCTGTGTTCTCTGATCCTCCTCACAGCTGTCCCCACCAAACCCATCCTGTGCCAGGAATGAACGTTAGGGTGCTGGAATACCTCCAGCCACTTGTGTCACTTCTATGTCATGTAGAAGCTGGGCAGAAAGTTAAAAGCAGCACTGAGCTGCCTTGAGAAGTAAGCTGCTGTCTCTGTCACTGAAGGATGAGCTGGACATTGAACGGAGAGTAAGAGGAAGCACAGAGAATGCAGGCTTGTCTCCCACTGCTGATGGGGTCTAGGCATTCCCATGGATGGACGGAGCTGACTGATGACAGGTTTCTGACTAACAAAATCAGTTCGGAGCTACACAAAAAGAAATACAGAAATGCATTTTTGTGGTAAGACTCCAAGTTCTGTCACACCCAATCACTATTTTCCATGAGCCATTCAATCTTAAACCACCAGTATAAAATGCACTGACTGCATGATTACTTAATTAATGTCTTTCAAAGCTGACTCTATGTGCTGTGAACACTTTGCTGCTAGCAATGTGGAAATGAGCTGAGGCTGGAGCTGCAGGATGAACTTATCCAGTGGTAATTATTCTTCCACAAATAAAAATGATTTGTTATATTGGGAAGGAGCTGTTGTAGGCTATGTAGAAATAATGGAAATCATCTGTAGGCAAGTCATGAGAACATCAGAGACATGCATGAGAAACTCAGGGTAATCCCATCATGTTTAAAAAAACATATGCGAGGAAGTCAGCATGTGTTTACTTGTTTCAGTGTAAATACAGAGAAAGAAATGGTGGCTCTTCACACTGAGGGTATCTGAGCCACAGAACTCTGTGACAGTCTGTGGATGCAGAAAGTCCTGCTGAGTAACAAAGGAAATTAGGCAGGACCTGGGGAGGAGCGACCTGCTGAGGATCACCACGTAGACAGATCACATGGAATCACAGAATCTACAATCACAGAATCAATCACAGAACAGCCTGGGTTGCAAAGGAGCACGATGCTCATCCAGCTCCAACCCCCTGCTGTGTGCAGGTCACCAACCAGCAGCCCAGGCTGCCCAGAGCCACATCCAGCCTGGCCTTGAATGCCTGCAGGGATGGGGCATCCACAGCCTCCTTGGGCAACCTGTGCCAGTGCCTCACCACCCTCTGGCTGAAAAACTTCCTCCTCAGATCCAACCCAAACCTCCCCTGTCTCACTTTAAAACCATTCCCCATGTCCTGTCACCACCCACCCTCACACACAGCCGTTCCCCCTCCTGTTTATCCGCTCCCTTCAAGCACTGAAGGCCACCATGAGGTCTCCCCCCAGCCTTCTCTTCTCCGAGCTCAACAGGCCCAGTTCCCTCAACCTTTCCTCACAGCAGAGCTGCTCCAGCCCTCTGCTCATCTCAGTGCCTCCTCTGGACCTACTCCAAGATCTCCAGGTCCTTCCTTTTCTGGGGGCCCCAGGCCTGGACGCAGCGCTGCAGATGGGGCCTCACCAGAGCCGAGCAGAGGGGGACGATCACCTCCCTGTCCCTGCTGGCCGCCCCTTTTCATGCAGCCCAGAACACAGCTGGCCTTCCATGCTGCAAAGTGCATCTGGTTCAGGAAATTCCTTGGGATGAAATCAGTGGGCAACTGGAAGGTGGCGGAAGCATCGCTTTGTCATCTGCTTATGGGCACTGCTGGAAAAGGGTCCTGAAATAATGGGTGTTTGGTCTGAATTAGCACCGCTGTCATTTGTCATTATGACCTAATTATTTATTGGCATTAAACTGTCAGTATGACAGGATTCAATAATAACTCAGTGATTCCTCATATTATGTTTAAAACAAACCCCGTTTCCTGAGAATGTTTATACAAACCATCATTTCGTTTGTTAAATACATGTGATGAGATGCATTCAGTTCAGTGAGCATAGCAAAACAAATAAATCACTCTCATTTATCAAATACTTACAGAATTGAGGATTTGCATTGCAAATTATATTGTGGTCTTCCACAATCCAGTGGAGCTAAGGTGGCTTCACCTCTTGTTACAATAATGGATAACAATGTTAGAAGTTACAAGTCCCCTTTCAAAATCGCTAGAAAATGAAAATGTGAGACTTTGCTTCTTATCATAGAATCATAGAATGGCCTGGGTTGAAAAGGACCTCAAAGATCATTTTGTTTCAAACCCCCTGCCATGGACGGGGTCGCCAGCCACCAGACCAGGCTGCCCAGACCCACATCCAGCCTTACGTTCCTCCAGTGTGGATATTTTGAGCACTAATGAAATGAACAAGAGATGTTCCAATTTGGGAAGAAGGCTGATGGTGTCCTGGGCTGTATTAGGCTGAGGAGGTGATCCTGCCCCTCTGCTCATCACTGCTGAGACCACATCTGGAGCACAGAGTCCCATTTTGGGCTTCCTGTACAAGAGAGACCTGGAAGGAAGGGAAGGCAAAGAAAGCTGCTGCTGCTCAGAGGGATCCCATCCATGTCTGCAAACCCCTGATGGGAGGTACAGAGAGGACGGAGTCAGGACGAGAGGCAGTGGGCACAAATTGGAGCGCAGGAAGCCCCATCTGACCAGCAGGAAGCACTTCCATGTTGGGCAGGTGCCAGAGTGCTGGCACTGGGATGAGAGAGGCTGTGATCCACCCTAGGGATCTACAGAAGCCGCCAGGACGTGGTGCTGAGCACTGGGTGGCCCTCCTGGAGCAAAGTGGGACCTGATGGCCTCCAGCAGCCTGTGATCCTGTGAGCGTTACAACCCAGTGCAGGGACCGGCCTTCCAGTGTTTACACTTGTCTGGATGTAGTGCTCAGCCAGTGTGTTACACTAACACAAAATGTTTAATGATATTTCTCTTGACAGCCTGTCACCCTGCTGATAGCGTGGGAGAGAAATATGGCAGCTACAGAGGAAACACTGGCTGGAGACCAGGTCTTGTGCTACCTTGGTTTGTTAGATGTTATCAGAGGAGCACCGTGAGCCAAGATCTCGGGTAAAGCGACAAATCTCATAAATCACATTTTCAGTGAAGCCATAATGACTGGGTATGTATAAAATTGAGCGTGTTTAGGTTTTAATCCTACAAATCTTTCCCATTTCGCAAATAGTTCAGACTCACTATTTCGGTAGCTAAATATACAACAGCTTTTAGCTCCACTGTACACATGCACAAGATATATCCACATAGCACAAATGAGCGGCTGTGAGGAGCACCAAAACTGCTATAGCCTTCTCTTTCAGATTAGGGTATCCCCTTCCTTGTAAGGAACTTCCTTGTAAGAACTGCATGCTATCAGCTGGGTAACTCACTTGTTTATCTTGGGACCAGCACGGTGGCTGTCTAAAAACAAGATTTGTGTCCAGTGCTCTTGCTCTGTTAGGAAGTATGGGTGAAGACGTTTGAACTCTGACAAGCTATCATGTCTATTTTGTTTTTAACATCACTGCCAGATGCCAACTTGTTTTATGCAGAAATACGTCAAGGGCTTTGCATGTCAGATCTCTTAGTCAAAGTTTTAGTATTTGTCATGCACTTTGCAAACTGCTCTGATCTTTCCTCCCCAGTCGTAGCTAGGATCATTAAACCCTATGAAAATCTGGTAGACAAGCAATCTAATAAAGCAGTTCTTTGTTTTGTGGCTGACGTGATAATTCAAACAGAAGGTCAGGCAAAGAAAACCACTCTTCTCTGAATGCAGTGGAGAAACAAGTGGAGGAGTATCCTGTCTCCTTTTAACCACCATGTCACAGCAGTAAGAAGCAAATTTGCATTTAGTGCATGAGATGAAAGTGTAAAAAACTCCTTCACTGAATTACCAGCAAGTTATTTCCACAGCAAGGCCCTTCTCCTGAGGGCTGGCACTTCCACAGGTTCCTGGGGACTGCAGGCCTACCACCTGATTTTGCATGATCACCCTTCCTGCCTGACCCTGAAGGTATCGTGGTGCAATACATGCTAACCCCAGCCCAGATCCCCTACTGGAAGAAAACCTTCAAATGCATTCCATGTGGCAGCTTTGTCACCTGTTATCCATGTGACAGTGTGCAGTTTTCCATCAGCTCAAATTCAGTGTCAGGAAAGTGTCCTGGCTACACAGGAGCTGCTCTGGGTTCAGGCTATGCACTTTTGTGAGGTTGTTTGTATTTTTCTTCTTTCTTCCTTCCTTTCAAAAAAACAAAAAAAGTGGAAAAATGGAATAGTCTGAGTAGGAGTCAGTATTTTTCTGTCTGGTTTGTCTTTGCTAACCGTTTCTATCACTATCAGCAGATACGTAAAAAGCTCTTCTGCAGCTGAAGTTTTCGTGGTGTCTAATGTCAAATGATTCTTTAAACACCAAAGTACTCACTGATGGATGGTTTTCTTTTTTGTTTTCCTAAATACTCAGTCTACACTTTTGTCTCTGACAGAGAATGTGCTGCTTCAAAATAGAAGCAAAGATTGGCTTCCATTGCCGGGCAAAGCTTCTCAGATACAGATCATCTCAGCTTATCTGGTTCAAGCCCGTCTGCACATAACACTGTTTTCTTTGGAAGCTCAACATCTTTGTTCTGTGTTTCATTGTTCTCATTTCTTATAGTTGGAGCTGTGGCAAAAGAAAAATCAGCTTTTTGTTTCTTTTCTCTTCAGCACCAGAGGGTAAATTACTGCTGATGCAGTTGGAAACATTTTTTCTTCACAATTGTTTGGAGTCAGCCTTCGGACTTCTTGACTGAAATCCACTGAAAAGAGCAATGATGTTGGATAGTGGAAGCAGACTGGTCAAGCAACAGGAAAGTTATGGAGCGTATGGTGGCCTGAGCAGCTTTACCGACTGAGCAGTGGCACAACAGTATTTTTGCTGGTTGGCCATCTCATTTTTCCTGAGAGTAGAAATGGGAAAGAACGGCTGCAGCTCTGCCTACCAGAAATTGCAGAGGGTTGCCAGAAGGGACCCATGTTTACCAATCTTCACAGCCACTTCTGTGCTGCAGCTTTGTGTGGTCAGGAAGGTGGAGCCCCACAGAGAGCTGGCTGTCATTCATCGGGATGCTGCAAAGCAATGGTAACATAAGGAGTTCACTCCTTAACGTACAATTATTATTCACAGATCAACCCTCCAGTCTTCACAAAGGACAGGAAGCCAGCATTTTGTACTGCATTATGAGAAATGGGTAGCAGGAAGCTTTTCGTCTCTATGTCAAGATGAGTGTGATCAATCATAATCTCTGCTGAGCAGTGCTAACCATCTGACACAGCTTCTGTCTGCTTATCCCTCCTGGGCCAGTAACAATTCAGTCACAGCTTGAGTAACAGCCGTGCACAGACCTCTGGCCACAGAACATGTTGAATACTGAATAGCTGGAAGGGTAAGAGAGAGAAGCGAAGGCTGTAGTCTCTGCTGCTTTCAAAGGATGCCTGTCTTGGGATAGCAAATCCCACTCAGCCCGACTTCAGCCAGCTCCTCTAAAGGACTTGAGAAGCACACAGATTGCAACACCCTAAGGTCCTAAACTGGCTTCCCCCTGCATTATAATAAAGTGCAGCTGCTGCTGATGGTGTGTAACAGCAATGGTACGTGCAGTTCTGCCCATCATAGAGAGAAGAACGACGGCTTCAGACTCAGCACCGCTCCCTTAACATGCCTGGGAGCGCAGATGCAGCAATGGAGCTGCCTGTTACATTGTGGACATGCATGGGTGGAGGTCATCAGCTTCCTAAGATAGAATCATGAAATCAGAGTATCACAGATTGGCTTAACAGAGGCCTAGAAACTTGGGAAAACAAATATCAAGCGATACAACTGTTTGTTTTGGTGGTGCTGTTTAACAGGGAGGTGTGTCACTCCTCTCAGTGTGAATAAAATGGAGGTCAAAACTGCACTACAGGAAGGAGGCAAGTAGTTTCCTGCATGGATGAAAGTAATTCATGGAATCAAAGAATGGCTTAGGTTGGAGGAGAACTTAAAGATGGGGAGGAGTGGCTGAAAGCTGCCTAATGGAAAGGGACCTCGGTGTGCTGATGGGCATTTGGCTGAATTTGAGCCAGCAGTGTGCTCAGGTGGCCAATAAGGCCAATGGCATCCTGGTTTGGATCAGGAATGGAGTGGTGAGCAGGACCAGGGAAGTCATCCTGCCCTGTGCTCGGCACTGGTGAGGCCTCACCTCAAGTCCTGTGTTCATTTTTGGCACCTCAGTACAGAAAGGACATGGAGGTGCTGGAGCAGGTCCAGAGAAGGGCAACAAGGCTGAGGGGAGACCTTACTGCTGTCTTCCAATACCTGAAAGGTGATTGCAGCAGAGCGGGGCTGGTCTCTTCTCACTGGTGACAGGTGACAGGAGGAGAGGAAATGGCCTCAAGTTGCACCAGGGGAGGTTTAGGTTGGATATCAGGAAAATCTTCTATACAGAAAAGGTTGTTAAGCACTGGAATAGGCTCCCCAGGGAGGTGGTTGAGTCACCATCCCTGGATGTGTTGAAAAACCATTTGGATGTGGTGCTCAGGGACATGGTTTAGCAGAGGGCTGTTAGAGTTAGGCAGTATGGTCTGGTTGTTATTGGACATGATGGTCTTTAAGGCCTTTTCCAACCTGATCAATCCTTTGACTCTATGATTCCAAACCCCTGCCATACTGCCATACCCTGTCTCGAACCATGCTAGGACACAGTGAGAGCTTTTTGTACCTTATTTCCCCCTTTGCCTGACCCCCTCCCCTGTTTGCCCATTGGCTGGGTACTCCAACTTCACAATCAAAGTTTCCATTTGTTAATTGCTGTCTCTTCAGGCGCTTCCTTGGGCATGCCATGACATCAATATCCCATGCAGGATATTCTTGCAATGTATATGATAAAATACATGCATATATACTGAGCATGAATTCCTGGAGAAGGTTCATTTAGAGGATAAGTAATGCAAACTATCAGAGACCCCCCCCCCCAAGTAAAGTAGAAAGACTCCCAAAAAGAACTGTGACAGCGGAGACCATGAAATAACAAAATATTATCCAATTCTAATGCAGAAAAAACATTTGATGCCACTGTCAAATAGCAACAACACCACCGGGTCAACATCCTGCTCCATCCCCCAACAGCTCCATCCCCAGACATTTCTGTCCCCCAACAGCTCCATTCCCCCAACAGCCCCATTCCACAACAGCCCCATCTCCAGCTCTATTCCCCCAACAGCTCCAGCTTCATCTCCAATCCCCTACAGCTCCATCCCAACATCTCCATTCCCAGCTCCAATCCCCCAACAGCTCCAGCTCCATCCCCCAGCAGCTCCATTCCCTCAATAGCCCCATCCCCCCAACAGCCCCATCTCCAGCTCCATTCCCCCAACAGCTCCAGCTCCAGTTCCACCTTCAATCCCCTACAGCTCCATTCCCAGCTCCAATCCCCCAACAGCTCCAGCTCCATCCCCCAACAGCTCCATCCCATCTCCAGCTCCGTTTCCATTCCTCCCCCCCCCCATCCCGGCATGCTCTGCGCGCGGCCGCTCTACCCGCTCTGCCACCGCCTCTATGGGCGGGGCGGGCCGCTCCGTGGCGGCGCAGCAGGCCTGGGGCGGGGGAAGGTGAGCTGCGGCCCGCGGGGCGCTTCACTGCTTCGTTGTCCTCCGTCCCGCGCTGGGGACTGGAAAAGTGTCTGAAGGGGGAGGGAGGGTCGTGAGGGGATATTGCGACCCGAGGGGGGGTGGAGA
This sequence comes from Centrocercus urophasianus, assembly GCF_019232065.1. Taxonomy (NCBI): domain Eukaryota; kingdom Metazoa; phylum Chordata; class Aves; order Galliformes; family Phasianidae; genus Centrocercus; species Centrocercus urophasianus. Next base: position 46,177,544 of record NW_024884711.1, read on the forward strand.
GACCCTGTGGTGGAGGGGTGGAGTGTGTGAATGGGGTGGGAGGGCTGGAAGGAAAGTTTGAGGGTGCGAGGAGGGACGGTGTGGGGATCCGCGAGGGGAGGAGGTGAGGAAGGTGGGGTGGGAGGCGCTGGGACACGGGGGGGTGTGTGTGTGTTTGAGCCCGATGGACGCGGCAGCAGCTGGAGGAGGTGATCCTGCCTCTGCTGCGGTGCTGTGCCCAGTCCTGGGCCTCCCGTATGACAAAGAGCTGGGAGATGCCAGCAAGTGCTGCTGTGATGCTGCAGGCGCTGGGGCTGCTGTGCCGGGAGGAGAGGCTGAGAGCTGTGGCTGCTTAACACAGAGATTCAGATCCTGCTCATGTCCATGAATCCCTGATAGGAGGTGCAGAGAGCGTGGAGCCGGGCTTCTGTCAGTGGTGCCCTGTACCAGGACAGAAGGCATAAACTGAGGCACAGGAGGCTCCATCTGACCATCAGGAAGCACTTGTGTGCTGGAGCATTGCTACAGGGACCCTGAGATTGTGGGTGTCTTCCTTGGGGATCTTCAGAAGCTGCCTGAATGTGGTGCTGGGTGTCTCTGCTGGAGCAAGGGTTTGAGCAGATGGACACAGAGGTCCTTTCCAGCCTCAACCCGTCCTTTTGTGACTGTGTGTTTGCTTGCACTTCAGGTGGTTTGTATTTTTGAGAGATTAATTAAGGGAAAGAGCTTCAGACTCTTAGAATGTTAAGGTGTGATTTAGGCAACATGGGGCAGGAGATTTCAGAAGGAGCTGAATGTTGGGGTTTGAGTTCCACGTAATGTGCATTATGTGTGATAGTTGATAGGAGTATGTCTGGACATAATTTGTGATGGAAGGTTTTATATCAGCTTCCCCTTGATTATGAGTACAAAGCCTATAGGCTTCATTGAGGCCTATAGGCTCTGGATATTTGCAAACCTTGTTTTAAAGGTTGGCATCCATTGCTTTCAGGTGGGGTTTTTTATTCAGTGATAAATCTGGAGAGATGTAAGCTAAATCTGTCTGCTTCAGGGGTCTCCTGGGCTATGGTAGTGTTTACCACAGCTGCAGTAGGAAGATCAGAAATTGACAGAATGGTTGCACATCTCAACTGGCCTTTGTTTAGAGGGAAGGGAAATGTGATTCTGAACAGGAAGAGAAAATGAGTGCTAAAGAGAGGTACTGGTGGCAAGATGTGACCCGTTCATGCTGTACCATTCTTAAAAGGAAACTTCTGCTCATGAGGGTTAGTTAAAGTAACTTCTTAAAGAATATGATTTTAAAAATAATCCCCCACTCCATCAGCTGCTTACTGGCGTGTGTTTGCTTTCAGAGCCTTTCACGTGGATTCCAAGTATGGAAATTAAGGCAGGAGTTTCTTTAGAAATGTGATGCTAGTGAATTGAATCTAATCTTCTACGGAGGAGCTTGCATAACAGTAAGAGATCTGACTTGAGCTGCCTTAATAATCCCTAGGTAGTCACTGGGGAGAGTGAGCTGCTGCTTAGGGAGTGAGGGATGGAGGAGCTGCCTTCTGGAGAAGTTCAGTTAGGTGCCTGCTGTGGGAACGGCCTGAGGAGTCCTGTTTGCTGGAGGGCTGCTAAATAATACTGCTTGGGGGAGTACTGAACAGTTTCCTGCTGAAGTGTAGGATGTGCAGGTGCTTCACATCAAGAAAATAACAAGCAGTGCTTACTGAAGTTACAAATTACAGCTTGTTCTTTACTAGCTTTGTGCCAGTAAAATTGCTGGGCTCCACTGGTTGTTAGTGATTCATATTCCGGAAGATTTGATACGTGCTTAATCAGAAGGCACAAAGACGTTGTCAGAGTTCAGGAGCTGAGTTCAAAGGCCTGCCACGTCAAGTCCAGTGCAGATACTTTGGGCAGCTAATCGTACGCAAACAGAGAGGGGCCAGAGGAGGAAGTTAAGTCAAACTGGAATGACAGGAGCACAGATTGACTCGGTTCTGGGTACACCTTGATCAGGATGGTACGTTATGAAGGGGTTTTCTTCACGGGGAGACTGGTGAGGCGCTGGAATGGGCTGCCCAGAGATGTGATAGAATCCCCATCCCTGGAGGGATTGAGGGGAGGTGTGGACATGGCAGTGAGTGATGGACGTGGTGCAGTGGCGGTGGGTTGGATTGGTGGTTGGACCTGGTGATTCTGAAAGCCTCTTCAAACGTAGGTGATCAGAGGCTGGAGCAGCTCTCCTCTGAGGAAAGGTTGAGGGAACTGGGTTTGTTGAGCTTGGAGAAGAGAAGGCTGCAGAGACTTCATTGTGGCCTTCCAATAATTGAAGGGAGTGTATAAACAGGAGGGGGAACGACTGTGAGGGTGGATGGTGACAGGACAAGGGGGAATGGTTTTAAAGTGAGACAGGGAGGTTTAGGTTGGATATGAGGAGGAAGTTTTTGAGCCAGAGGGTGGTGAGGCACTGGCACAGGTTGCCCAAGGAGGCTGTGGATGCCCCATCCCTGCAGGCATTCAAGGCCAGGCTGGATGTGGCTCTGGGCAGCCTGGGCTGCTGCTTAGTGACCTGCACACAGCAGGGGTTGGAGCTGGATGAGCACTGTGGTTGTTCTTGCTCTGCTCTTTCAGCTATGCCTCCGTTGCAAGTAAACCCCTGAATCACTGAAAATCCTGTGTGTTCTGTTTATTTTTAAGCCTCTCAGAAGTCTCTAGAAGTGATACCTGAGAGTGGCACACAACTTTGGTGTGGAGCAGGGTGTTAGCTGAGCAAACATGCCTTCAGGCTGTGGAATGGTTGCCCAGGGAGGTGGTGGAGTCGCCGTCCCTGGCAGCGTTCAAGAGGTGTGTGGACGACGTGCTGCGTGATGTGGTTTAGTGCTAGTAGTGGCAGTGGTGATGGTATGGTTGGACTGGATGATCTTACAGGTCGTTTCCAACCTTGTGACTCTATGATTCTATGAATGGGAGGTGTGGAATCAGAGGAGGCATCTCCAGCCATTTTGCTCTCAGATGTTTTAAGGTTCGAGCCTCCATATCTGTGCTGGGGTTGGTTGATATAGAATCACTGCATGTACTTCATTTCTTTAGGCAGCAAAGCTAAAACATTTGCAGGCAAGTAGATTAAAAATAATAATAATAATAATAATCCAACCTGCTGGAAGAATACAGTGATGATAGAAAGTTACAGCAGCTGCTCTGTCCTCTGGGGAAGCCTTGGCTCCTTTCTCTGCAGCAGTCTGGCATTTAGTTTGGAGGAGTGCCTGATGGTGAACTGATAGATCTCACAGCAGATCATGGAATCCCTGATTGCCAGCTTCCTGAGCACCTTGCACCCTGCTGCATGAGGCCTTGTGCACCCTGGGGAGCTGTGCAGTTAACTGCAGGTGATGTTATCTGTAGTGGTGGACATCTAGGTATATTTTTAAGCTTAAACTCTGGCTGCTGATGGTACGGTGAGTTGGAAGATACCTGTTTAATAAATGTGTTGTCTTTCTGTTTTGTTGGTCATCTCCTGGCTGTATCTGAAAGATAAATGAGAACGTTCAGTGCAGTCCCCACGTGGTGTTTGCCAGATGGGACATTGCTGAGCTGTACATTGCCAACCATTAATCAATGGCGTCAAGCTCAGGAGGGGCAAATTTAGATTGGATGGAAGGAAAAAGTCTTTTACAGTGAGGGTGCTGAGGCACTGGCACAGGTTGCCCAGAGATGGGTTGATCCCTCATCCCTGGAGACTTTCAAGGCAAGGTTGGACCAGGCCTTGGGCAACCTGATCTATTTGTGGTGTCCCTGTGCATTGCAGGGGGGTTGGAAGGGACCTTTAAAGGCCATTCAGTCCAACTCTAAGGATTCTGTGATTCTATAAATTGTAAAGCAGCTCTGGTCTGTGTGACCGTACTTAAAAGTGACTGTTAACATTAGTACTTCCAAGTTGGCAATTTCCTTTTGTGTTCCGTGCTAAAGCTGAAGCAGTTTTCTGCAGTGCTCCATCCATGCTATTGCCACAGTGCTGGATGTGAGGTCTCGAGTCGACGTGCAATCATTCTGATTACTGTTGAAATTCATTCCGCTGCACACTGAAGTGAAGTTGGCAAGCTTAGTTTGATTTTACAACTAAGATGAGTGGTGGAAAAGAGAGCTCAGCTCTTAGGAGATGATAGGAGCACTGCAGGCAAGGGGTTATGAATGGCTGTAGGGAACATGCTTTGCTCGCTTACCTCCTGAGACAGCAAAACCACTGGAGAGGTACCTTGTAAAGACACTTGGAGCATTGGAAAGGATTTTTTGATACAGGCTGCTTAAAGCTGTCATTCCCCCTAACAAAAATGTGACTTCGCAGTGATATTTCTGTTTTTTTTTTTTTCCATCTAATGCTTTATTTATTTAGCTTGCCTGAAGCAGAGCGAAGGCCTTTTTTTATTTCTCATGTTGTCTGTGGTAATCTCTTGATGTCTGCAGATTTAGAGGTGCTTTGCAGCAAGCTGGGGTAACTTGAAATCAGTGGTTGTGGTATCGAAAGTACTTTGCTTGTCGTTTCATGGTAGGGGGTGTCTCTGAATGCATCTAGGATGTGTTGGTGAAGAAAATGAGCTTTGTTTTCCTTAAGGCAAACTGCTTTCGAGGATGTGTTCACCCACTGCACAGCAGGTTTTGCATATATGAGGGCTGATTAGTGGGTTATCTTAAATTCTGCCTGCGATTCTCTTTCAGAGGCGATGGGAGCTGCCCTGTTGGTCTTCCAGCATCTTGTGCTGAGTGCTCATGGCGTGTGCAAAGGACAGATCTCCTGTGTGATCTGAATGTACCAGGTAATTTCCAGTAATAGCTTACGGTGGGAGATTGTGACCTGAAAAAGAACAAGAAGCCAAGAGAGGGCAACGTTTGTTCCATATTTAGCTGTAATTGCTTCTCTGAAAAGAGGCTGTAGCCATTTTTACAAATGTGTTGCACTGGAAAGTCAGGCCTTGCTGCAGCACTAACACAACTGCAGGCCTAATGAAGCTGCAGTGTCCTTAGGAGTGAGCTGGTTTGTGTGACTACCAAGAAGAACTTAGCATTTCTGATGCTTTAGGTGAAGTAGGAGGGAGAACAGTGAACATTTTCACTATTTAATCCCCACCTCTCCTGTTTGAGAGAGGCAACAGATGGCCGCAGCTCTGACCTTTGGGAATACTTTGGTTGCCTTTCAGCAGCAGAGCTGTTGAAAGAGGATTTGTTGGGAGCAATGGTAAATAGCTCTGTGAGATGTGTCCGTCTTGTGTAGCAGTTTGTAAAGATCTGAGGAGGCATCCACTGCTGTATCTTTAACCTAAATCATGATTTGTTTTCAGGTTGTCCTCATGAGTGCTCCAGTGGAGAATGTCCATGATCTTCTTTGCCTGTGTGGTGCGGGTGAGAGACGGTCTTCCCCTCTCAGCCTCCACAGACTTTCATTTCAACCAGGACTTTTTGGAATGCAGAAAGAAATTGAAGGCATTATCCTCAGTTCTGGCACGTTATCCAAATCGAGGCACAGCAAAAGGACGTGAGCTGAGCATACAGTGAGTCCCTACCTCAGCTGCCTTGTTTTCTGACTTCAGTTTAAGATGGTTGTGCTGGAGATTAGTTGAACTTTAAGGATGAGGTGTGTTCTCTGAAACCCTATGGTGTGTGTCTGGGTTGTAACCTCCTGGCTGTATTTGGAAACTGAATTTCACAGTGCCAGAGCCGTGCAGCTCCTACTCAGTTTCGTAAGCATATGTTAAGAGTTGCTTAGTTTGGTTGTCATTTTTTGTAGCAAACCCATTCTGCTTGATGGGTGATACTTGTCACTATTGGCAACTGCAGTGGATTGGACTTCTGAGTCTTGGTGCCTAGGAATTAACTAGCTTTGTCTGAAACTGAGCCCAAACCCCATTCTTTGCAGACAGTCAGATCTTCCTGATGCCTTCTCAGTAGATGATCTGCTATGATGTGATCTGCTTGACCTGGAAATCCATGGGTTCCTCCAGTTCTTATCCTGACTTGCACAGATCTGCCTACAATGGCCTGGAGCTGTATGGAAAAATGAGAAATCTCAGCCTGCTTCTGTCAGAGAAGGATCTGCTAGTCTTTATTTCAAGAAATCAAGGTTCTATTCAGAGAAATTTTGTTTCCTATTCAGTTTAGTTTTAAAAATGAGTTTTAGTTTGGGATTGCAGGAGAACTTACAGTGATCCTCAGCTAGAACTGTGTCTCTTTCAGAGGGAGTTACTGGGGAAACCAGATACATGAGCTTGAGCTGAGTGAATTAGGAAATCAGAGATTCTTTTTAATTTCTTTTCCTTCAGGTTGTGTTGATGCTCTTCAGTAGTAATGTGTTCTGCTGGTAAACAAGAGTGTGATGAAACAGGAGGGGAAATGACTGTGTATATGGGTGGATGGTGATAGGGCAAGGGGGAATGGTTATAAACTGAGACAGGGGAGGTTTGGGTTGGATATGAGGAGGAAGTTTTTCACACAGAGGGTGGTGAGGCACTGGCACAGGTTGCCCAAGGAGGCTGTGGATGCCCCATCCCTGCAGGCATTCAAGGCCAGGCTGGATGTGGCTCTGGGCAGCCTGGGCTGCTGGTTGGTGACCCTGCACACAGCAGGGGGTTGGAGCTGGATGAGCACTGTGCTCCTTTTCAACCCAGGCCATTCTATGATTATTTTGGGGATTGTGGAAGTTTAGCTGGCTGCCCTGAGTGCTGACACCTGAACAAGGTACTCTGACTCCCGTGTTTTATGAAGTCTGGATGGGAGTAATTAATTACATGTCCTTAATTACACAGCTGTGCCTTGCTCACATGAAATGCCAGTTCAGTGTCCTGGTAGGTTTGGGGGCATCTGTAAGTGGAAACTTGGATACATAAACTTCTATTCACAACATCACAGAATGCCTTGGGAAGGGGCCTCAGGGATCATGAAACTCCAACCCCCTGCTGCATGCAGGGCCACCAACCTACCCATTTCACAGCAGCCCAGGCTGCCCAGGGCCCCATCCAACCTGGCCTCCAACACCTCCAGGGATGGACGGGGCATCACAGCCTCTCTGGGCAGCTGTTCCAGCACCTCACCGCTCTCACAGCACACAACTTCCCCCTGACATCCAACCTCAGTCTTCCTCAATTTCAAGCCATTTCCCCTTGTCCTGCAGCTATCAACCCTTTCCAAGAGTTGATTTCCTGTTTGTATTCTGGTCAATTCTGGATGAGGATTTTAATTTTTCTTACAGGAGATCATCTTGCTTTGTTATAGATCACTTAGCATTAATAGCATTCTTGGTTTTATGCAAGTGAACCGAATACCTCTTAATATGAAGTCACTGCATTCAGGGGGCAGGAGAAATCCACCTGCTTGCCTGTGGTGTGCAAGCTTCCTTGTTTCTGTTTGTGGAAAGCTACTGTGCTTTCTTTCTAAATTTTCTTCCCCATGGTGTTTTCTGGACTGTCCCAGCACTGTTCAGACCAATGCATCCCTCACTCACTGCAGTCTGTACGTTTTGTTTTGATAGAAAGCACAGCTGACTTCTCACGTTCTGAATAACCCTTCTGCCTTTCTATGTTGATAATCCTTTTTTTTGGTTTTAATATTTCAGTTTCCTGTCTTCTGGGGAGATTGCCTGCATGGCCATCTGTTCCAGCAGTTACTCGACCATCATGGCATTTTGCTTCCTGGAAGAGCTTCATTGGGAATTTGCTGCTTCCTATGACACAACAAGCATCAGTTTAGCTTCCAGACCGTATGCTTTTCTTGAATTTGGTTTGTAGCTTTGTTCTCTACTAAGAATTTATTGTCTGATACTTTAATAATGTTAAATAATGTCTCCTGGCCAAAGCTTGGTCGTAAAAATGAGTCTGTCTGTGTGTGTGTGTCCTGGCATGCATGTGTAGGAGGAGGGGGAGACTTTATAAGTGCTCTGAACTATTAGATTATTGTTCTTCCCTGGTAATAGATGAGCAGAATGTGCTGCTGCTTAATAAGTAAGCACAGAAGAACAAGAAATCCACATCTCAAACACTTCATAATGTAGTCACAAGGAATCTGATGGGTGAAGACAGATGGGTACAAGAAAAGAGGAAGACAAAATAGATTGTTAGGGACACATTCACTTCTGGCATGACTTAGATTCATGTAGTGCTTCGTAATGGGCTTGTGCAGCCTGGAGAAGAGAAGCTGTGGGGTGACCTCATGGCAGCCTGCAGTACCTGAAGAACCTACAAACAGGAGGGGAATCAACTCTTGGAAAAGGGAGATAACAGCAGGACAAGGGGAAATGGTTTGAAGTTGAGGGAGGGCAGATTGAGGTTGGATGTCAGGGGAAGTTGTGTGCTATGAGAGCAGTGAGGTGCTGGAACAGCTGCCCAGAGAGGCTGTGATGCCCCGTCCATCCCTGGAGGTGTTGGAGGCCAGGTTGGATGGGGCCCTGGGCAGCCTGGGCTGCTGTGAAATGTGGAGGTTGGTGGCCCTGCATTGGTGGGGGGTTGGAGCTTTGTGATCCTTGAGGTCCCTTCCAACCCTGGCCATTCTGTGATTCTATTATAATCATGCCTAGTGTTTCTTTTTTACCCTGATATAAATGGTTTTCTTGCTAAGTAACAGATGTTCTACTGAACCTCACACCTTTGAAAACACATTCCTTTGCAGCAATAAACTATTCTGGGAAAGGATACAACAGTGCAGTGGGTTCACACAGTTCTACCTGGATTTCCATGTTATTACTGTGCTTAGAAAAATTGAGAAATCCATAATGAGAGCACATTATACAGCCATCATATGTTTTGTCTGTGTTGCCTCTTTAAGTTGTGAGGTCCAGTTGCTTCATTCAGGCCTTGTAGGAGTACAGAATGAAAAACAAATCCTCAAAGAACAGAATGTCATGATTTGATGATAACTCTTTGTGAGGGTGGGTGGTGATAGGACAAGGGGGAATGGTTGTAAGCTCAGACAGGGAGGTTTAAGTTGGATATGAGGAGGAAGTTTTTCAGCCAGAGGGTGGTGAGGCACTGGCACAGGTTGCCCAAGGAGGCTGTGGATGCCCCATCCCTGCAGGCATCCAAGGCCAGGCTGGATGTGGCTCTTGGGCAGCCTGGGCTGCTGGTTGGCGACCTGCACACAGCAGGGGTTGGAGCTGGATGAGCACTGTGCTCCTTTGCAACCCAGGCCACGATGAAGAACTGACTCCAGTTGTGCAGAGCTAAATCCACGCGTGTTTTTATGTTTCAGATGATGCCATTCAGAAAGTAAAACACCGCTTTAATTACATGAGTGGCTCTGCAACGAAGGTCAGCTGGGAGAAGGTGGAGGAGGAGCTGAGGTTGCAGCCCCCTGTTCAGCTGAAGCTGGAGGATGCAGAGCTGATGAATGGGATGGCTAATGGTGGGCACACAGGAGTGCATGTGGAGGTTGGTAAGTTACTGCTGTGCACAGGTGACAGTAGACTTGCTGAACCTCACCCTGCAAGTGGCAGCAAAGCGTGTATGAAAGCATGCAACAGCAGTTGCTCATTTGCACTGGGAAATAGATATAATGTGTATGAAACGTGGGAGAAAAGCCTGCCTTTGTGCCATGGGGAAGAGCTCACGGCCCTTGGGGCAGGCATGTGCTCAGGATAGTGCTTTCATTTTTTTCCCAGCCTTCAATAAACTTTTCCATATGGGCGAGTGCTTATAATTGAGTCGGGCATTTTGTGTGTTCAAGCATCCTGCTTTTAAAGCAGTTAATTGCTGAATTGTATTTGGTTAAAGAAGCTCCTCTCTTCCATTGGTCAGTGCAAATTCAGTTAGAAGATAGTAATTACCATCTCATTAGGTGACTTCAGCCCCAAGGAAGCCCAAGCTCTGGGCAGCCTGGTCTGGTGGTTGGTGACCCTGCACATAGCAGGGGGGTTAAAACTAGATGAGCACTGTGGTCCTTTTCAACCTGGCCACTCTGTGATTCTATGAAGGAGAAGATTTAGGAGAATGTGTTTGAGCTGAGGGTGAAATGCTCATTCTCAGACTGTCCATCTTGTTCTCCAGTGCTTTTACTCTTTAAAATTTAGTGCATCTGACTGAAGTTGTGAAAGGTGAGCTGCATGTCTACATGAAACAGGGAATCTTCTGTAAAAGATGCTGACATTTTTCCTGCTTTTGAAAGTGCTGCCCTCTGTCTCGTGATTATAAAGTTAGCGTCGTCTTGTTTGTGGTTCAGTTCTGTGATCAAAGTCCTGCTTATTTCCTCTGCAAAATAAAATGATCCTAATCCCATTAGCGTTACGGTTGAATACAGCTAGGGTACCATGAGCTTTTATTTCCTCTTTTTTGTTGTTATTCTTGGCTTATAAAACGCTAATAACATTAAATTCCAATTGCCCAGTCTTCATGTTTCCGATGGATGAACTGGAATCTGATTTGATGCAGGCATTTGTCATGGATCTGTGGCCAGGAGGAATTAAAAACAAATTAAAACATTTGCTTTAGGAGTCAGACTTGTGGGTGTGCCTCCAAACCGTGCTTGGAGGTGAAATACATTCATGATGTGGCAGGGCTTAGAAATTATTTGCACCACTGTGAACAGCGTCAGTGCCAGTAAACACATGCTAGCTGATCTGTGTCCACAGAGCAGGAATTTGTTTTCAGTTCCTCCATATTAATTGTTTTCTTTTGTTTTCCATCTGCCTTGTGTTGCTGGCTTTTTCTCTGTGGCCTAACCCGAATGCTCAAATTGTTCTATCCTTATTTTAAGGCTCGTGTTGGTGATCATCTGTTTCCATCAGCTGCAGTCAGCTTTCCTGGTTTATTTCTCTCTCTCCTCTCAGTGCTGAATCCCACTTAGCAGCTCTAAGTTTAGCTGTGTGCATGGTGTCTGTTTCCTTATTAGTGTTATTTATATTCAGGTTCTGCTAGACAAGGGACTTAGTGAGCATACACCAAAGTGTCCTGGTTATAAAGGAGAGCAGTATTAAACATTCTATACTGAAGATGAATCCCAGACTGATGAGAACATTGGCTGTAGCTCCTGCCTTGCTTTCAGCTGTACGATCACATCCTCTGGCTTTTCTTTATCTTAGCGTGAAAGGAGTCTGAAGAGTCAGGGCAGTTTTGTCTTTGTCACTGTATAGACAGAATACAAAGGGGTTTTTTTTTGTCATTTTCCCTTTGTTTTGTTCATTCCTTTGTTAATTAAACCCAGCCTGCTTCCTTCTGGAAAGACTTAACCTTGCATCGTTGGTCAACAAACATCTGTACGAGTTCAGCTTTTGTTGCAGCAGTCTGACCTGTGTCTCTGTATAAGTGTAACTCATCCCACTTTGCAGACAGGGGGGTGTGGCTATAAAGGCAATGTGAAATGTAAGTTTCCTGGTAAAAACATGATAAAATCAGCATCCTGAATTGTAGGAACCTTGCCCTGGCAGAACCCATTGCACTCATTTTGTGCAATTTACGTTTGTGGATTAAACCTCAGAAGGGCTTAAAGCCCCACAGCAATTTAAAGATCAGTTTGCACAGACTGGCATCTCTAATCTGTGATGGCACTTCTTTCTGTCCTGCTGAGCAAAAATGTAACTTGTGTATCATGTTGCATGTTCTTGTCTGCAGCCTGCAGAAGCAATACGTTGCACTGCTCTTCTCTGAGGTCTGAGAACTCTTGACATGTGTATCTGCAAGATCCTTTACAAAGAATGGCACTCGTGCTTGATGGAAGATGCAATCTGCCTCTGAAGCAAATCTTAGCAGCTCAGGGAAGAGATACAGTAGTCTTTTATCTGGAGATTTCCACGAGATAAATTCATAGCTGCAACATTATCTGATGTATGGAAAGTGAGAGGAAACAGTGCTGCAGTCAGTGTAAGAACAAAACATGCTGGTACAGCTTCTGTTTTGCTTGGACTTCACATTTCACTGCATAGCAAAACAGCAAAATTGCCTTTAAATGATTGGATTTCTTGCATCATTTATTTAGATGAAAACGTGTGTGACTGTAATACACAGTAATACTAAATAATGTGACATATTGCAAGCAAGATTAATACATTTTCTTCTGTAGCAGTTTTGGGGATAAAATTATGGAGGTATGAATGTGTGTCGCACAAATTAATTTTGTAGGCATTTATAAGAGATCGTTTGTATCCTTGTGTTAATTTGGCAGTGAGATTTTTACAATCCATCAATCAAAATCTCCCTTAAAGGAGAAGACAGAAGTGTTTTCTCTAAGCTGTGCAGCAGGGCAGTGCTTCAGCAGTTGAAGTATTTCATCTGCCACTGAAGCAGAGCCGGAATCGATCTCTGCTTTGTGATGTGGTTTATCTACAGTAGTCAGGAGCTGCCTGCTTCTGGATAGAAGGCAGAAGATCCTGAGACAGGGGAGGCTTCTTGAAGGCTCCTTCATTCTGTCCTTTATCTCGTGGATGTTGGTGCAGGAGAGCATCTGGATTTGATACTTGAGGTGCAGATTGCCCTTGTTATGCTTCAAGTGTGTTCTTGTGGTGATGCAGAGACAGAACATAGCAAGACGTGGGTGTAAGCTAATGTTGGACTGGCAAGGATAGCTAGGTTGGGAAATAGATGAGTTTTTGGTCAAACACAGCCCTTAATTAGAAGTGCCACGTTCCACAATTAAGTGCAAATCAATAGTAATTGCTTTGACCTAAATTAGGTATGAAGCAATTAGGTCATCCTGAATAAATAGTATTGGGTGCATGGGTGTTAGAGAACATAATAGTAGTGGAGGAGGTGAGAAGGGAGAGAGAGCTAGATGGCTGCTTCTGGAATGTAGGCCAGTTGGGAGAGAGGGAAAGAAAGGAATTGCAGTGCAGTGTAAAATAAGCAGCAGAAGCCAAAATCCGCAGCATCCAGTCTGGTTCCTAACCCCTTTTTGGCTGTGTTCTGTCAGCCTGCCCTGTGGACTGGCACTGACAGGAGCAGGGGCAGTATTGTCTGGAGAACTGCCACAGGAACTGTTGTAGCAGCAGAGCATCTGAGTCCTGGGCTTCAGCAGTTGCGTGTTACATTCAGGCAGGTGCTCAATTAGGGCACCAAATTCCATATTGCATCCAGGTCTGGGCCCCCAGTGCAAGAAAGACAGGGAGCTGTTGGAGAGGGTCCAGGGGAGGCCACAAAGATGATCAGAGTGCTGGAGCACCTCACCTGTGAGGAGAAGATGAGGGAGCTGGGCTTGCTTAGCTTGAAGAGAAGGATGTGGGGTGACCTCATGGCAGCCTTCAGTACCTAAAGGGAGCCTACAGACAGGAGGGGAGTCAGCTCTTGGAAAGGGGAAATAACAGCAGGACAAGGGGAAATGGTTTGAAGTTGAGGGAGGGCAGCTGGAGGTTGGATGTCAGGGGAAGTTGTGTGCTGTGAGAGCGGTGAGGTGCTGGAACAGCTGCCCAGAGAGGCTGTGATGCCCCATCCATCCCTGGAGGTGTTGGAGGCCAGGTTGGATGGGGCCCTGGGCAGCCTGGGCTGCTGTGCAATGGGGAGGTTGGTGGCCCTGCATTGGTGGGGGGTTGGAGCTTCGTGATCCTTGAGGTCCCTTCCAACCAAAGGCATTCTATGATTCCATATAGAAACTAAACTTCAGGATGCTGGACTGAACCATCGTGCTGTCAGTGGGAAGAAGAATGTGAATGCTGGTTGGGGAGGGGATGAAATGCTCTCCTGCTATTATCAGAAATCTCTCTAACTTATCTACTGACCATAGAAGAGCAGTCAGTATGTTAATGTGCTGTAATAAACAGTTCAGAAATACCTATATGTAGCACAAAAGAAATCAGTGCCAAATGGCTCAAGAGCAAATTCTGTTGCTCAATTCGTTCCAGAAGAATTCCAGAGCTGACACTGATTTCTAGGTGTCCAAAGAACTGAGCAGGGCAGTGCGACAGAGAAGTTGTTCCTATTCATTATGGGTCTTCTCTGGAGCAAGCATGGAAGGTTTTGAACATCCATGAAAGCTCATTTGAGCTGCTTTCTGTTAACAGATTCAAAGCAGTGCTGCTGACTTCCACTGTCTCTCTTTTCATTTTCTTTTGATGTGTTCTTTTTTTATTTTTATTTTTTTAGCCCCTGCCTACAGAATGGAGCGTGTGACCCCCCTGGGCATTCTGTCACTTGTTCTGAACATCATGTGTGCAGCTCTGAATCTCATCCGAGGAGTTCACCTAGCAGAGCATTCCTTTCAGGTAAAACCGACTAGAAAGCTGTCGATGAGATGAAGAAGGAGAGTTACTGGGGTAACAGGGTTAAGGGTGGCTGTTCTGCTTTGTAGCAGAACGTACATCTCTCCATAGGAAGTGTTTTGTTTCTCCTCTCCTGCTGGAACTCAAGTATGTTGTTGTCTGTCCAGCATGCTGTGCTTTATTCCTTTCTGCTGAGACTGAAATTTGGAGGAGTATTTTAGTCTTTCAGAACTGGGTTTGTGATGATTGTTTTCCTTCTTCGTTTTCTTCTAGATACTTCTTTGTAATTTTTATTACACAAATGTGAAACTGCAAACAGCTTTAAAAAAGACCAAAAGAAGTATCCTGAAGGTAGAGATGCAGAGTTTAACTTAGCAGGTGTTACCACATAAGCCTCAGCTTTTAGTGCCTTGTTCAACCCTATTGATCTTGTTGCTGTTTGGTACTGCTACAGTCAATCAAGTTAAACTGGGCTGAGAGGTGCTTCATGAAGGATAATATTCTAAAATATGAAGTAGTGCTTGCTAACAACTGTAGCTGATGTAATTCCTTGTTTGTTGCTTCTTTATCCAAACAGGAGGACTATGAAGGAATTGGAAATGTGGTAGCATTTTTTCTACCTTTTCTAGCCTGTGTTTTTCAGGTATGTTAAACAAGCTGCTTTCTCATTTTTGATATTACAGTTTACAATGCAAAATCGTTTCCAGCTAAGCAGAGGCACAGCTTGGTTTCTAGCATCTCATCTAGTTGATTCCACAAAGGTATTCCAGTGAAGTGGCACAGCTACAATTAAGAGTGCCTTATGTATGAGCCTTGGAAATTGCAGTTGCAAGCTTCTGCAGTGTTTCTATGCTGTTACTGAGCTGAGTGTGACAAGTGCTCCCCCAAAGGTGGCTTGTTTCCCAAAGGGATCTCATGATGCCTTTCTGACAGTGGCAGACAGGGCTGAAAGACTTTTGTAACCTAACCACCTCGAAAGGCCAAGCACACTGAAAATGTCATTTACATTAAAAGTTATTTTTAATTGCTATTTGTTGGATCATAATAGATAGGCAGTTGAGTGTCTTTCAGCCTTCTTACACCTCTGTTTATGACAGAGCTTCAAAATGGAGGTAATATTCTGGATCTGAAAGTAGATGCAGATCAGTCTTTACAAAGGGAGGCTCTGTCTTCCATTTCTCCTGTTAAATCTGAAGCTAAAGAAGCTTAAAAATAAACAAGTTTGCTCTCTCCCTGTCTGCAGAGGTCATCTTCACAAAATACTCGTGCATAAATTGAGCTGAAATGTGAAGTGCTTTCTACTTCATGATCTTTACTTGTGTCCTTGGCACAGTTGGAAGCTGTGACCAGAAGTGTGAAAGCCTGATCTGTTGCTGTCTGAGTTTAAAGTCAATAATTTGTCTGCCAGCAGTGGGTGAGATTTTTAGTTTTCTCCTGTAAGGCTTGTTGCTCTTTGTCCATAATTAGCAAGTGGGTTCTACTTGATTTTTGAATTAAAAAAGGAAAAAAAAGCCCCGAACGCTTTTTGAGCCACACGTTGACAGAAATGATGGTCTTGCTACCAAGTCAGCTTAGAGAATGAAGCCCTTCACTTATCCCAAGAGCAAACACAGCAGCAACAGATCAAGTTTTGCTCATTTCCTGCTTCTAAGCCTTTGGCTTCCAAAAATCCTCGGTGGGTTTTGCAAGCTGGCTCCAACTTCAGACTCCTTTTGTTCCAGGTTGAGGTAGGTAGGAGGGATTGTGCTGACAGGCTCAGCCAGAGCTGTGGGCTGGGGCTGCTGCCCTGCTCTTGTGGGAGGAACTTCCAGCATGGGAGCTGAAAGGAAGCCCTGAGCTGCTTAGTGATCAGTGCAATAATGGGTGCCTCCAGCTATGACTCTTGTCTCTACATCCTTGAATGCTAACACTCTTCCTGTGTTTCTGTTGCAGTGTTATTTGTACCTGTTCTACAGCTCCATGAGGAAGGTGAAGACATTTGTACTCTTCTGCTCTGTTTGTTCATGCAATATTTACTTGTATGGATTACGGAATCTCTGGCAAATAGCCTTTCACATAGGAGTGGCATCTCTTTCCTCCTACCAGATACTGACAAGGCAACTTATGGAGAAACAACCTGACTGTGGAGTATGAAAAAGACTTTGGGTTCGCAATGCTCTTTTTAAAATCATTTTTTATGGTATTAAAATGGCCAAAAATAGTTTGAAGTATTTTTAAATATTTGTGACAATGGTTACTGCAAGGAGGATGTTCCAAAACATGACATTATGACAGGATACTACTGTATTTCATTCACACAGTGAAGAATTCAGCTGTGTTCCACATAACGTGTGCTAAAGGTGCATGATAGATTTTGTCAGGTGTCATCAACGGGTCGAGGTTCTCCTTACCATAAACAGGCTCTTACTCCTTGACTACCACCATCCAGACAGCATTTTGCCATCTGTCTTGCTGGCTTTGTGACAGTTTGGCAGCCCAATGTCTTGGCCTGCCAATGCTTCTAAAAATATTAAAAACATTGCAGTGAAGCGAAGGTAAAGTGGTGGGTAATATTTTTGTCTGTAGAATTTATTAAACGTTAAGATTCTTGGTAAATGTAAGGAAAGGAGTAGTTTGCCATAGTTAGGTGAGTTATCAATGGGAGAAAGTGTTAGGATGAGATTCAGGGCATATTTTTCCTGGGTTTTGAAGGAAAGGACAAGACTGGCTTCTTCAAAAACTCTAGAGGCTATAAGTGTCTCCTGGCTGAGCAGCACATTGTCATTAACTGTGTGCTTATTGTTTAATCCCAAATATGCTTAGGGCAGCATGAAGTGAACCAAGCGAACACAAGTGACCTTTCAGCTCAGGTGGCCTTTATTTCCTTGGTTAAGGTCACTCTCACTGTAAGGGCAATCCCATGTTTGCTTGGTCTGTACAGATAACAAACCTTCCAAGCCTCCTTATGACAGTCCTTCACCTTTAGAGCTGTTGAATTGAAAGCCATCTCCAGTAATGGAGAGCAAGAGCAGGTTCTCTTTTTTTAATCTGAAACACCTTTCGTTTTTGGTGTTGAGTTCTTACACTAAGATGAATTTATGAGCGTGGAAGTTTGGATACTACTTAGCTCTACTACTTAGGAGCTGAGTTTCTTCACCTCTGCTGCACTTGGTTTTCCTGTATGTGATCAGGATCACAGAATGTGATGCAGTTTGGCACATAAATGAACATAACAAAGCATAACATACATGAACAAAGCATAGCATTTTGATGCTGCTGTCCCTGAAGGATTGAAGACTCAAACTGGAAAGATACAGGGAACTGTAAGCGTGTTATTGTCCAACTGTGGGCATTGCTTTTCTTTTTTATTATTGTTGTTTTTCCTTACAAGTCTATTTCCTGGTGACCCCATTTCCATTTCCACCAAAGATACCTTTTTTTCCTCTCACAGTCTCTACCTCTGGTGGTTGCAGGGAGATGAACACCATGCAGAGATGTCTTCCTGAGTTTGCAGGAACACATGAAAGAAGTTTCTTGTTTCTTGCACATCTGTGAATTTCCCTGGAATCTCATCATGCCAACATTGCTAGTGTCAGTGGATTGCTAGACCAGAATTGTGTAGCACCTTGGAAGCACTTCTTTGATGCTTCTGACTTCAACCTGCAGCCCATTATAACCTGAATGGTTTCTGAGGCTGCATGGTAGCACAGAAGCATTTCTCTTCCATTCCATGCTAACCAATTACTGTCACAATAAATAGTGAGTGCTTTAAAGTGCTTGGAAGTATGCAGTAGAAATGATGGAGGAAGATTTCAGCCAGCCAGATAGGAGCACTGCTAAGGCTGTGTGCTGTAAGGGATGGGTTAACATTGGTTTTCTGTTGTATGCTCTGGCAGAAAACTGGAGCTGAGTGGAAGATGAAGCCAGCATTGAGCCACTGTCCTTTTGGCACCTGGGGGTCCCCACAGATGTGCAGATTTTAGAGCTGCCAAGCTTTAGGTTTCCATGCTGGTCAGTCCCAGTTTTACTTGGTGAGGTTGGTGAGATGCTCTTTCAGTGTGATTGGAGGCTGCAGGGAACTAAGAAATACAGCTGGATTACAACTAACTCAAGTAATTATAAAGCAAACCAACAAAAACCCAACCAGCCCAACTCCTGACCTCCCTCTCTCCACATTGTCCCCAGAAAGCTTAAAGACATGTAAAAAATAAATCTCTCACTAGGAATGAATGCTTTGCTAACCCAGTCTGGTGGGGGCAGCTGCACCCATGGGAGGGCATTGGAACTGGATGGCCTTTAAAGTTGCTTCTAACCCCAGCTGTGCTGTGAGTCTAAGGAAGATAGTGGATCTGACATGTTTTTGGTTGCCTAGGGCATGGACTGGCTATCAGCCTACTGGCTAACTGTGGGGAAAGAATAAAGCATTTCCTACTACAAAAACTTGGTGAAAGGGCCCTCTGACATCCTCAGACTCCCCATTCCTCCTTTATTTCACCTCCAGTCAGGCTTGAGAATCCAAAAGAGCTGCACTGGTTCTCCTTAGGGCTTCAGTAAAGCTGGTTTGCTATCACATAAGGCATGCAGATCACAGCCAGGGCACAGGGCCAGGGAACCATTGTCTTCTTTGTGTTCCACGTCCCCCTGTTTAGCTGATGGGAAGAAACTGTAATATTCCTGATGGCTCCTGAGCATCTGTTTGCTTTATCATAAAACAAATGCATCCCTGCTCCAGGTGATGTGAGCAATAGCTCGCTTCGGTGAGGAAGGTAGAACAAGGTGTTAAGACAGCTCTTGTAATTAACCTAATTAGAGTTGATAGAGATTAAATTCAGCCTTCCCCTTCATGTTTTCTTTTCTTCCTGAGAATGCTTTGTCAAATAAAATCAGTTGGTGCAATTCTGCCTTCGTGGAAATGCTTTAGGGAATGGATAGAGGATGTGACTGGGTTTTTTTCTGAACAGACAAAGCTTTGATTTGCTGTGAGGCTTAATCTCTTCACAACCTTTTAATTTTTCCTTATTAAGCCGTGTTAAAGAACCTGTGTGCATTCACATGAGCACCGTGTCTGTGCACTTTGCAGGTGTGGGTTTTGATTTCGGTACAAGAGCAAACATTTGACCTGATCGTTGTTTTGTGTTGTTATTTAGAATGGCTTCTCTATCCGTATGGCATTGACACAGTTAAACCTTTTCCTCCAGCCAAACAGCAGGAGGAATAGCATAGCTTACATTGATTTCAGTGCTTTAAGGTTTAATAAAAAAGAATGACTTGCAGTTTGAGTACATGAAATCTGACTCATAGCGTGGGATTATGGCTGTGTTAAATCCCCAAACAGGGATCCATCCCTTTTTTGTTCAAGCTGTTGAACGCAGGTTGACTTGTATCTCCTTAATTCAGTTTGTGAGTCCCTGGGAGGTTCTTCTCCTCGCCCAGCAGCACAGCGTGAGGAAGTTGGCACAGAGGAAACTTCATTAACTTAAGGGTTTGCAGAGCGTGGTCACTTTATGAACCCCATTTTCTGTTCTTTTTTTTCTCCTAAATGCCTGTTAAGTTTATAGAAGGTGGGCTGGTACCTTTTTAGACGTTTTTGCACTCTATTAATAATTGAACCTGTGTAAATGTGTATAAAATCATTTTGCATGTGTATGTATAAATGTACATATCTAATAAATGGCTTTTGTTTTGTTTTGTAATGGCTGCCTTCCTTTATAGTTCTGAAGTAGCTGGCCATGCTGGAAGCAAGGTAGATGGGCTCTTTCAGTTTGGGATGCAGGAGTGTGGGCATACCCAGGATGTCTCAAAGCTAAGCTCAGTGCAGTCATTCTCTTTCACAAACAGAAATGGGTGGTTTTGAATGCTCTCACAAGGCCTGCTGCATCGTGTGCAGTCTCTGAGCAAAAAGCAGCTTTTGTGTTGGTTTGGGTAGCTGTTAGATGCAGTTATCCACACACTGGAGATTCATGAGTTGAACTGTATAAAAAAACACATACAGGAGCTCGCTTTCTCAAGCAGCAGGCTGTGATATCATCTGTCATTAACAATCTTGCTCTTCCTTTGCAGAGAACCACATCGCAGAGGCTTTTCCTACCACCCCTGCGTTCTGAAATACTGAATTACTTGAAGTCTGATGTAGCAAAGTCCTGTCAGTCCATTTCCAGCTGCTTTCCAGAGAAATGGGGGTTCTGCAGCTAGCTGCTCAGTTTTAGCCTGCTCTGTGAATTGAACCACATCCGTGAGCTCGTCCTACCTGTCAGCTGTTTGTGGATATGTGAAATACAAAATAACAAAAGAAAATGTGGGTTTTTATTTCAGCCACCTTTGATAGAGGCTCCGAAAACAACCTCATCAGGCTTTTTGTTGATGACTGAGTGTGACAGGAAGGTCAGCATTCCCACTCTCTGCAGTCTCAGGTATCAGTGAGTTAGCTTTGGGAGAGAGTGGTGCTTTTGAATGGCACGACTCAGTGGGAATCCCTTTTGGGCCATCAGGAGCCAAAGGATCTCACAAAAATCACAAAGCTGGAAGTAGCCAGGCTTGCACCCTTGTGCTGATGTCTTCCTATTCCTTCGCAGGCTCCGTACTGAGATGGTGGTCAAGAAGGCAGCTGTAAGAAAAGCAGGAGAACTTCAGGTTCATTTTGGAGAACTGCAGGTTCCTTTTTGTTCCTCCTCTGCTACAGAGGTACATCCCCCTCTTTGCATTGACTTGACTGTTCCCCTCAGAGCATGCTTGGATGCTGGCTGGAGGCGTTGACATGTCAGCAGTACATCTGAGGTGCTGCAGCACCGAAAAGAGGTGGAAGAGCCTGTGTGTGCCCCTGTAATGAGGGAAGAGGGCAGCACAGTGGGTTGTGCAGACAGTAGGTGGTAAAAAGCAAACGCTGACGGTGCGGGAGGGCAGAAGGAGCCTTATTCTCAACTGCTCTGCCCTTTGAGGGCTGGGAGGTGTTATTTCTGTTCTGTAAACAAGCAGTTGCTCAAAGCATCTTTCTTCTCCAGATGCCAGGGGAGAAGAATAGCAGCTTTACCCTTGATTTATTTTTTCTTTCTAAGGTGAAGGGAGAAAGCAATTATAACTCCCTTTTTCTTTGAAGATGCTGATAAAAGGAGGCGGGCGGATCAGAGGGTCCTCGTGCCAAAAAGGAGCAGCTCCTGAGGTGATAGAAATGCATGTTTTTTGTTTTAAACAGAGGAACTCAACTTCTGCCGTATGCCAGCTTACAAATGTGACCCAATTGCATCCCAAAACTTTGAGGAGGGAGGGAAGATCAAGAAAAAGAATCAGAGAGAAAGATCGGCTCTGCTCTCACACGTGCTGCCTCTGTGTGAAGGTGCACCCCAGAATCCAGCAGTGGTTGGGTTGGAAGGGACATCAGAGGTCATCCAGACCCAACCCCTGTCCTGGGCTGGTTGCTCCCACCGGGCCAGGCTGCCCAGTGCAAATCCAGCCTGGCCTGAGGCACCTCCTGGGGTAGGAATGGGTACCTCTGGGTTGTCTGCCAATAAATGAGAATTAGAATGAGAATGAAGGATTTCTGCTGACGTTTGCCATGCTGTGAATGTAGCATCATTCACTTGTATCCATCAACCGCTTTGGGGAGACCTGATGGCTGCTGCTCTGTGGGCAGGCAGAAAAAAGGTAATGTCCCTTCTCTTGGCCTGACCCACACCAGTAAGGCTGCAGCTTTTCTTTAAATTCTTGGTGAACGCCAGCATGAATTTGCACTTCTGTGTCTTTAACAATTAGCTTAAACCAATTGATCAGTCTAATAGGAGGGGTGATTCCCCATCCCCAAAGCTGCAGGTCTTTCCCTTGAGTAATTCTAGCTCCTTTTTCTAGCTAGAAATACTAATTTTTGCTACTACAGAACCACTTTTAAGGTTGTTAAACGGTAACAGAAAATGAGCTCTTGAAAGTCTTTTCTTTCCATTCCTATGTAAGCTATGAGATCAGCAAAGCACAGAAGTACATTGAATTCCCTTTGGTGGAGTAAGCCTTGTTCATATCAGAACGATAAGGCCTGAAATAAAGACCATTAAAAGGTAAAGCACCGGTTGGTACAGCATGAGGTACAGCCATGGAGGTTTACTCTTTCATTATGCAAGAAAAGACATGAATTTAGAAATTCCCTCATTTCCTGGGCTCTTTTAGGGAAACATTAAAAAGCAATTGTGTGGAAAGTTCAGCTCTGAAATACATTAGTGCTCATTGGTATGCAAAACACAACAGAGGCCTTCCAGGAGGTGCTGCCTCCTTCTGCACGCTTTGGCTGAGCACTGAGGGCGCAGATCTGGTGCAATGAGCTCCAAACTATCTGTATTTGCCTTTTGGATGGCAACCTTAGCATGGTTCTGAGGGCAGGGGTTGCAGTGGCTCTGCCTCATGTTGGTTTTTGCTGTCTCAGGTGTGATTTGAACTTAGGTGCAACATGAGGCACGTGTGAGTTGAAGAAGGTTGGGCATCTGCCTCAGGCATAGCCTGGAACTGGAGCATCCTTCCCAAATGTGGGACTCCTCCCAAGGTAACACTTTCTACTTTCACATGTTTAATACACATGAGAAACTCCCAGCTCATGGAACAGAAACCCCTGGAGCTTGAGACATCTTGGCAGCATGGTCAACATGCCAAGGCTCCCCCAGTGTGTCCTGCACCGCTGCTCTGCATCCAGCCCATATGCTCTCAAGTCACAGCATCGTTTTTCTCCCCTTGCCTTGAAGCTTCTTGCTGAGACTGGTTTGCAGATGCTGGGATTGGAGGGAGCAGCTCTGTGCTCTGGTAGTTGATAGCTGAACTGAGTAGAGAGAAGCTCAGTGCAGGCTCTGTTCCAGGACTTTCATGCCCTGGCTATGTTCCTCATGCTCACACAGGATCTCCTGATCCCTCCCCTCCATACACGAGCAGGAATGCAGCGAGAAGAAATTGGAACTGAAATGAAAAATAAAATAAAATAAAATAAAATAAAACAAAATAAAGTAAAATAAAATAAAACAAAACAAAATAAAATGAAACGACTTCAGTGTGACTCCTCGAGCTCTGTACTGCTCTCTCTCGCAGGCACTGGGAGGCAGCAGAACACAGGCTAAGACTGTGCGCTCAGGCTGGGATTGAGGCCAGGGAACCTGCTCGATTTTCTACCTGCTCGTATGAACGCTACGGTTCTCCCGGTAGCTTTTGCAAAACAGAGATAAAACACCCTGGAGACAGCAGGGGATGCAAATCCACTTACCTAGCGAGGCTGGAACCAATTTGTCAAAAGCGAAGTCATCTTGTTTTCTTTTTTTGCCTCGCTCATCCTTAAGGTGCAAAGCGTGATGCTTTGTGCTGAGCACTGGCTCTGCTGTTCTGAGCTTCGGGGCTTTGTTCTCAGACTGAAAGGTTTTGGAAGGAACAGGAGGCTTTAGGAGAGGTGAATCCGAGGCTTAATTAGCGACAAGTCTGGAGGCATGCATGCATGCATACACTGCTGGTGCTTAATCCACCTGCTCGGAAAGTTAAGTTGGAAAGAAAGGCATTTGAGGCCAAGCCTCGTTTCTGAAGCTTTGCTAATAAGTGGGAAATGGTGATGCTATGAGCTCTTCTTCCTCTTGTCTTTTTGCTGGCAGCAGTGCTGATCACAGTGTTCCCCCCCCCCTTGTGATTGCAGAGGAGCTCGGATGGGTGTGAGAAAGCAGCATGGGGCCATAAAGGATAAATGGACAACAAAGAGGCAGGGAAGGACAGGAATTGGGACACCCAAAACCTGGTTCTATCTGCTCCATCACCATCCCACATCCAAGATGCCCAAGTTCCCTGGGGGTTCATGGAGGCAGAGCTGACATTGGACACTTCTTCCTGGAGAAACACGTGTGCTTGCAAAACGAGATGGTGCTGCTCACTGCCAGGGCTGACTGGGAAAACAGGATGGATTTTGCTGGCAGTAAATCTGCTGCAGTTAGGGGTTGAGGAGCTGCCTGGCTGGGGAGGAAAGCCTTGGTGGAAGCTGCAACTCTCTACCACCCCAGTGCAAAGGGGTCAGCTGAAGTTTCTAGGCTTGCTAGACAAATCCTGGGCCCCCAAGTGCACTCATGCACTGTGTAGATCATATACACTCATCCACCAATGCCTTGCTCTGAAACCACTCTCTTGTTGCTCACAGGGTCTCGTGGCCATAATCAGGGATTGCTGGGTCATTGCTGCAGAGTCATTGCTCCTGCCTGGCTAAGGAATGATGAAGGCATCTGAGTTTCCCATGGGAATGATTCCCTTTGGGAACGGCTCCCTCTGTGAGCCAAGAAAGCCAGCTCATGACCCAGTGTCCACTGCAGTAGCTCAGATGTGAGCCTAGAACTGAACTCCTGGTCAGTGACCTGATGGGAACATTCTCTGTTGTGACAGCTCCCAGCTGTCTGCTCACCAGGTTTAAGCAGAAGCAATCCAACCTGGAATTGCCAGCTGATGTGTGGACAACAACTGAGCTCCGGAGGAAAGTTATAATCTGAAATGAAGGTTGTCCGTGCTGCCTGCTCCTGAAGGCGATTCAGAGAGGGATGCTTCTCAGGAGGAGTGAGTTGGATGGAGGGTTGGATTTTTAAGCTCTTCCTCACTGACCTCGCTGCATTATTTAGCTGTGATAATCCTTTTTTTTCACAGTAGAGATTTGTGCAGTGCTCCCTGCAAGTGGACTGACAGGACGTGGTCATCTCTCGAGCAGTGTGTGTTCGGCTCCTGCTCCGCACCTCTGCGTGGTGCTGGTGAGATTGCACCTCCGTGGCTGAGTCCACATGGGGCTCTCCAATCCAAAATGAAAGTGGAGAAACTGGAGAGAATCCTCCGAAAGAACACAGAATCATAGAATATCCTGAGTTTGAAGGCAGCCATAAAGATCACAGAGTCCAAATCCTCGCTCCACGCAGCACCTCCCTAAAATCAGACCATAAATCATGATGGCTGTGGGCAAAGGCATGCGGTCTACAAGGATGGAGCAGCTCTGCAGCTTGGATGCAGATAGAATCCCATTGGAAGGAAAGTTCTGGAACTGGTCGCATAAGTTGGAGGTTCTCTTTCCCTAGAGGCTGTGACGTCCTGGCTGGGCAAAGCCATGACCAAAGTGAACCAGTGCTGGTGGTGGTCCTGTGTTGAGCAGAAAGTTGGACTGCGTGTCCCTTCCAGTGAGTGCCTCTGTGATGCTCTAGGGCAGACTGGTTTAGGATTCTGTGTGCTGCTTAGATACTTTTAGCATAACATAAAAAATATCCCAAACAGCAACCCCAATCAAATCGATCATCCCAAGGACTGTCTCACTCTAAAACAGCTTTTAATGTTATTTGGAAACAGCATGAAGGCTCCTGAGAGCGATCTGAAGCCCCTCGCTGTTATCACTCAGTGTGCACATCGTATGGCTTTCCTGGCAGGGAGATGTCTGTCTTTTTACACGTGCAAACAGCCATCCTACAGCAAATTAACCTTGGCTGGGGACAGCAGTGACGTTCAGCACAGCAGATTTATGGCTGACGATGCAATCTGGGGGGATTGCTTTTGCTTGAATGATCCCAATTCCTGCTTGGAAAGCTGACCTTAGGGACCGGTGGTAATGAAGAAGCATCATTACACATAGTTGCTATTTAAAGTTGTCTCAGCTGTTTTCTAGAACACACCCTTTTTTATTTTCCTTGGGTATTACATCCTTACATCATTTTTTCCAGTCATTAAGATATCATAGAACGGCTTGTGTTAGAAAAGGTCTTAAAAATCATGGAGCTCTATGTGGGCTGTGGGCTGGGTGCCCAGGGCCCCGTGCATGGCTTTGAACACAACATCCTGCAGATGAAGCAGTTCATTCAATGTGGGACGGGTTTTTTTTTCCCCCAGGAGGCACAGAAAGCTGTGATTGAAAAGTTTAATCTCGTAAGGGTTTTAAAGATGGGGACATAATGGTCTCTGTAGCTGTTCTGATAGTCTCAAGTAGGTAAAATTCACTGTTGAGCCTTGTTCAGACCCTGCTTACCTTTTAGGGTTGAAATGCTTAGTAAAAGAATGGTTAAGCTTGAATTAATTTGATACTGGCTGATCAGCTGTACAGTGCCCAAATCCACTGATGTACTGAGTGATTACGGGCTTCAGGTGGTTAACTGTGGGACCTGGGGTTGATTTGGACGTTCCTGGGTATGCGATCAAAGGAATAAAAGCACTTTGAGAGCTTTTCAGATCCAGCTTCAAAAGCAGCACTTCTTCCCAGGTCGTATCCATGCACCCAGCTCTGCCTGGGGAGAAAATCACTCATTCCTGTACCAATGACAGTAATCAGGAGTGCAAATGGTCCTGGTACACAGTGTGGTGGAGTCTCAAAGGAATAGTGGGCAGTGGTTGAATGAGTCTGGCTTTAGAAGCAACGGTAACTTTGGCCTGCAAAATATTTGCACCGAGGTTCAGCAAACATTGCTTTATGTGAGCGTGGAGAGGTGACAAAATGGGTCCTGGCCTCGTATGGCTGCTGCACCATGAGGAGATGTGGTGCTGAGGGACACGGTCAGCGGGATGTGGGGATGGGCTGGGCTTGGACTTGGTGATCTTAGTGGTCATTTCCAACCTTGGTGATTCCGAGAGACCTGAGGGTTTAAGTGAAGTGAAGATGAAAGAAAAGACAAAACCTAAAAAGAAAACCTTGTGCCAGATCGTGAGATGCATATTCAAGTACCTGAGCAGCAGGACTCATTTCAAAGTACCTTTGACAAACCAGTCCCTTGCTTTAGGTACACAAGTTGAGTTTGGGGCCAGATTTGTGAGGCTCATCTTAGTGAAAGCAGCTGACAACATTTGCATTTCAATTGGAGTAAATGTTTTTCTAACTTTTGAGGGTTCCCACTTTGGACTGACCAGCGTATGTCTCAACAGAAAGTCCTGTAGGCCGAGGAGATGCATGGGCTTTGACACAGTTGTGAAGAACCTGTGCGCAATTCTTCCTCCCTACGGATCCTGCATGATGTGGGGCAGGCCACCCAGGCCTCAGGCTTGGTCAGGTGGGCATAGAAATCAGCCATCATGGTTAGCAGAGTGTCTAAGCTCAAGAAAGTGATGAGAGCATCTGTTCTCCAAGCTCAGGTCCCCTTGAGATCAGAAGATCTGCTGTCAATGCAAGAGTCTTTTGCAGTACATAAGACCTCTTGCTCTCTCTGTTCTTGGTTTCCTCTTGCATCAAGCAGCTGCAGAGGTTTTTTTTAAGGCTATTGAAGAACAGTTCCGTGGATATTAGCCTGTTGTGATGAGATTTCTCATGAAAATACCCCACAGAGCATTCTGAAACGTTGAAACAATTCCCTCCTCTTCCAGTTTGGCGCTTGAAGAAAAAAGAAGCAAGCATCTTGATCCAACCTTCAGTTCTATTGCTGTGGGAGCATGTGAAGGAGCCCGAAAAGGAGCCCCTTCACCAAACAAGAGCAAAATAAAAAGCCCTAGCTTTTTCTGCGTCTGTTGCAGTGGCTTTTGGAGGCACACTTAAAGAGAAAGAAATAACGGGGCTCCACGCAGCTGTTCTCTTTGTTTCTCCTTTAGTTAAGCACTGCATTTTCACGAGTGCCTTTGACCTGCATGAACGTCGGTCGGGAACGTTTTTATTGCATCCGCCTTATTTGCTCAGAGGGAGGCCGCACTTTATGGCTGCCGTCTGCGATCTGGGAGGCACGGCTGAGAGAGGAGCTGGGCATAGTTTCAGTGCCTGAATGCTTGAGGGCAAAATCCAAGCCGTGGTGCCAGCAGATGCGTGCACACAGCCGGACCCCTCTCCCAGCTGAGCTTGCAGCTGCTGCTGCGTTAAATCACTCTTGTTTCCACCAGAGGGTTTTTTCCCCTTAAAAGCCATCAGGGTGGCTGTGGAGCGTAGAGATCCAAAGGAAGACATGCTGCTCACAGTTTAAAGTGATTTCCACCTGGTTAGAATCTGAACACCGGTTTCCTTTGGCTCCTGAGAACTGAGTTAAGCTGGGGTTTCTTGAGAAAAGCCTCCTTGTTTGATTTCTTCCCTTTCTTTTTATTGTTGCGTATAAAATGTTGCTGGGCTGCGTTCGCCGCAAGCCTCCCCAGCAGTGGAGTAATCACATTTATTGGAAATGCTTTCTGATCACATATTCATTTAGCAGCTGCTAAAGTTAAATGAACTGGGCAAAGTGCCACCGGAGAGTTGGATGCATACGCTGGGGAAAGTAAATGAAAGAACTGCTCAGTGTGCAGTTGCTTTCCCTCTCCAGCATTCATTATCCTCCTGTTCAGCTGATTTAGGGACTTGAAAAGCAGTCAGGATGGCAGCGTGAGATGCTTCTTACTGCACTATAAGGGGCCCAAGAAAGACCCTAACTTTATTTTTTTGTGTGTGGGACATAACAAATAATAACGGTAACAAAACCCCTTGTTCCTATCTCTTGTTACTCTCTGTCGCTCTCGTTAGCGCTGAGTTGTCACTGACTGGTTTTCATCCTCCCTGCCATCCTGCTCCCTCCCCAAATCCTCTTTCTGGACACCACAATCCGTGGTAAACAATCAGCTCCAAATCACCACGTACAGAAGCCCAAACCCACTGGAGCACTGTGAAGTAGTGCTGAGACTGCATGACCCACAGGGGCTGCCCTGAGGAGGTGCCCCATCCCTGGAGGTGTTGAGGGCAGGCAGGATGGGGCTGAGCTGCTGGGGGTTGGCACTGGATGGGCCCATCCAACCCAAACCAGTGTATCATTCTAGGATTCATTGCGCAGAGAGCATCGAGGGGAACACTTCTCTAGTTGGCCAAAGGAGCTCCACTCAGCTGCTGTCTTGAGAAAGAGCTCTCACCTTCCAAATGGCCTGCCTGAATAGGTGCATCCTAAAAAAGGGATTTAATTGAAAGATATCCTGAAAGATGTCCCCAGATGTCCCCCTCCGTGCTGGCTCAGCTTACAGACTTCAGCGAAGGCTCTGGAGCCCAACAGAGATGAGGAACCAAAGGCAAAACTCACCTGTGCTTATCAACAAGCACTGTCAGAAATACGCCAAGAACTGCCCAAAATCCACCAAGCCCTGCACCAGAATGGGGTGTACTTCATCCAGGGTGCCAACTACCCCAGATGCCCTGTGTGCATGAATAAAAGCAGCCAGGCAAGTGAGTACAAGCAGGAGCACCGCAGTGCCTGCAGGAGGGTATTTTTCATCTCCAATCACTCAATCTCCATCACCAATGAAGACCCATAAAATCTGTTTGAAACTTGGGCCCATCAAACCAAATGTATAAATCTACTTGACGTGAAAAATCAATAGAGACATTGATTTTATGGTAAATTACATTTCCCCCCATACTGCATCTCATTGCCCCAGCAGTGGCAGGCAATAAATAAGTAAATAAATAATTCTATCCCTGCTCTCTCCCTTGCCATCCCATCGTTTTGAGTCTTGTGTAGCCATAACCGTGAGGCCCATAGGTGCTAACTATGCACTGCTTGTGTGAACGTTAAATGTAATCATACTTGGATGATTTCACCTTACCCTGTGCTTCGTTTCTATCCTTCTGGTTTGATTTCAGTCCAAGGAAAGGGCAGTGCATTCAGAAAATCCTCTTTGTTTTCGGATAGGACGGTTGGTGTAATGAAAGGTTTGATCTCCTCCTCTGTGGCGCTGGTTAACACAAGAAGGGAAGGAGCTGGATGGTGTATCTCTAAAGCCTACAGGAGGCTGCTCTTTTTTCACACTGAAATGTTGCTTGGTGGTCTTCCCATCCCCTTGCACCTCGGGTGCTTTTAGGCAATGTGGGTGCATTGTGTTCTATCCCAAAATTCAGTATGGAGATAGCAGGTTAGGCAGATTTGGCTCTGGTGGAGCACACACCAGATGAGCAGGCACTGATGCTGGGCTGACAGAGGCTGGAATTACTTGGAGAGAGCTTAGCATAATTGCTGGTTTTCTTCTGCAAGTAGGTTTGTACAGAGCGTGTACAAGCAGCTCTTAAAAAGAAATGATTAGTGGTATAAGTGGTGCGATAAACATCTGAATATTAATGGAGTTCTGCTAATAAGACATGCAAATTAGTGTCTTTGAGTCTTTTTGTTCCCCTAACTCAGGCAGGCTGGGATTCGGTTGTCTGAATATCAGCGTCTGATGCCTTTTGAGGAGCCCTTGTGTTTCCCCAGAGCAGACTGCTGTGGGGCACGGGGTGACACAAAGCCACACGTGCACACACGTGTAGGTGTGCAGATGTCTGTGGGGAGTGCATTTGTGTAGCCATGAGGAAAAGGAACTTGTGTGTATCCCTCTGTCACAAGCCCACCAGTGGGAGCGAGAGCCAAGCTGAAGTCTTGCAGTCCCTGTTTGCTTTGCCCTTGCCTACAGCTGCTGTTCTCTGGGGCAAGCATCTAAGTTCAAGTGGGAAGGCTGTGTTCTCAGCTGGGATAAAGCAGCTTCAGGCAGGGACTCCCACCTGTGGCTCTGCTGAAGCTCACCTCTCTGTCACAAAACTTTGCTATATTGACTCTACTGCCCGCGTTTCCTCCTTCCTTTAGGACCACAGCCAAAACCTGCGTGGATTTCCCAGAATAACTCCTGCTTTTAGTGCCATCATCTCCTGGAACATTTCCTCAAACCAAAGCCAAGCTCTCTGTCCCCGTGCCAAGCTGAGCTGATGCAAGGCCAACTGTGAAAGGCTGCTGTGTGTGAAGATGCTTTCTTTTCTCACAGCCAGTGCTCAGGTCAGGGTGCTTAGGGAAGGACAAACTGCTGTGCCAAGCCAAAACTATGCTGTATTGTCTGGTTGTGATGATAGCGATGTTATTAACCAGGTAGGGCTGCTATGTGCCAGTAGAAGTGCCCCTGTCCTTCACAGGTAAATGACAGTGAGTGTCTTGCAGGGCTTTGGTTCCCCCCAGTTTTATAGAGTTATCGTAGAAGTGGTTCCCCATTCTGTTTGTTCCTGAGTGTCTGTGCCTTTGCTGCTCCATCTTCACTGTGGCTGTAATGGTGTGGAAAAACCACATAGTTCATGGCCTTTTGTTGGCTCATCCTCGTATATTGTTTGTCTGCATGATTCTGGCACTATGAGGTTTTTGCTGAGAAACTTAGAAAAGCAATTAGTTAATGCTGAGAGGACATGACTAATGAGAGAGCTCATCAGTCAACAGATAAAGGACCTCAAACAGCTATTTTTAAAAGAAAATAAATTAAAAGAAATCACTCTCTGGCTCGTGCAGATACATCGGCTATGGATGGTGTTGGGGCTGGCAGTTTATGTGCCCTGTGGGATGCTGAGGACGTGGGCATCAGGAGATCAGCCATTGATTCACTCATTTCTCAGATTGCTGGATGCAAGAATGCATCTTGCTCACAGCTTGCCCTCTATAAATGAAGCTGTTCTTTGCTGTCTCCTGTTGCTGCTGTTGGACGTTGTTACACTAATCGTAGAATCATTACGGCTGGAAAACATCTCTAAGATCATTGAGTCCAAACATCAACCCACTCCCACCGTGCCCACTGACTCAGTGCCACGTCTCCATGGTTCTTAAGCACCTCCAGGGACTGATATCCAACCTGGACTTCCCCAGTGCAACTTGGGGCCATTCCCTCTGATCCTAGGTCAGGTTACCACTCTGTAAGACAGGACACTTGAAGCAGTGGCAGCCTGTTCAGAATGGTAGAGCTGTGCAGCACAGGGACCCCTCCTGATGCCATCAGTTGTCCCAGACAGAAATCCCAGCAGGAGGTGAAGCTTGGATGGCTGCAGCCTGCTGGGTTTGCACTGACTTGCATTCTCATGAGACTTCAAGTTCTGAAGCTGTAAAACTACAACAACATCCACACGGTTTTATGACAAGGCCAACAGGTTTTTATGAACTGGCAATGATGTGAAGATGCATTTCACGATATGGCGCACCTTTTCATCTCTGGATTCGTGTAGGGAGGTGTTGCAACATCACAGCATGGTTGGCAGAACTTCTGGGTGCATCTGGTCCAACCTCACTCCAGCAGGACCACCTGAAGCAGGGCATCCCTGACCACGTTCTCTTTAATCAAGTGGTGTTTCCCTCAGGACTGCACCTTTTGCCTATACATTTTGTGCAAATCCTTTAAAAATGGTGATAAAATAATCTAGGTTTCTGAAGAGAGTTTTGCCAAGGGCCTTCTTACATCATCTTTCACACAGGACATTTGCTTGCTTGTTTTGGTTTAAGTTGTATCTATTATCTTTTCCAGAGACTGCAACTTCGCTGTAGGAACCGAAGCAGACACTTGTGTTGTAATGAAATATGTTATGCTCTGCAGAGTTTGTGTTCACTCAGAGGTATTCTTCTCATCTAGGATGTATTACTTTGAGGGGAGAGCACTTAATGGAACTGCTGAGTAGTTCCGTTCTGCTCAACCAGCATGAATCCAGAGCGAGCCCTTAGAAGTCAATGAAGTCGCATCGACTCAAAAGTGGTGCAAATAAATGAGTTCATGAATGAGAACATGGTGTAGAAAGCTAAACAACAGCAGTCTCATCAAACTGGGAAGCTGACAAAAGAGATGGTCCTGGAGATTCTGGTTGTGTTGGGTGAGCATGAGGGTGCTTGGGCATATGTTTGCTCGGGTGCGTTTGCTTGCTGCCTATGGAAGCTCTATGGGGCAGCTGTGTGTGATAGCCTTGTGCAAATATCTGTGTGCCTGCACATGTGGAAACACAGGAGGGAGAAGAAGGATTGGTGAGATGAGCTGATAAGAAACAAACTTTCCATTGTGGTAAATTTAATGGCACATTCCATGATACAGAATGAAAGGGCCAGGGGTTGAGTTCAGGGGTTCAGTCCTTTCTTCTGAACTTCTTGCTCGCTTGTGTGATGTTTCTGACACCTGCTGCTGTACCTTGCCAAGACTGCAGGTGTGATTTTGGGAATCACAGAACCATAGGATCACCGAGGTTGGAGAAGATGGCCACGGTCATTCAGTCCAACCATCCACCTACCACCAATATTTCCCCACTGTGTCCATCAGTGCAACATCTAACATTTCTTGAGCACCTCCAGGGATGGCGTCTCAGCTCCTGCAGAGGCTGTTTCCCACCAGGGAGTCGATCCTGCAGTGCTACTCATACTCGTTAATGGCACGGACAAGTTTCAGTGCTCAAAAGCTCTTCCCATTGCTGTTTTACTCGCGTGGTGTAGCTCTAGAAGTCCCTCAGAGGTGATGAAAATCAGTCTCACAAACTGGCTTTGAGGCTTACCTCTCATCATATGAAAAATGGCAAACCTGGCAGTAAATCACTCCGTTTTGATCCCTGAACTGGGTAGATCTATACTATAAGCACAGCTGAATCCAATGTTCTGCTCCATTGTGAAATAGCTCTTTCAGGGATACTGCTGGTGGTGGCTGAGAAAAAAAAGCAGTTGGTGTTTGAAACCTATGGCAGAGGTCTCTCTTTTTGTTCCATGGCTTCACCATGGAGAAGGGTGCTGTGCATCCAGAGGAGGAGCCAGGAGTTGGAATCGATGATCCTTGTGGGTTCCTTGTGGGATAACCTTTGATTCTATGACTCACGTTATTAGAGCAGATATTTAAGGGCTGGGGAGACAAGGAAAGACACTCAGAAGGAGGCCAAACTGGGTGAAGGACAGTTTTTGAGATCTGTTGGAAAAGAAATGTCAGAACAGCTTATAACCTATTGCCATATGGGATAAATGCATTCAGCGTTGGGGAAAAGAGCAGAGGAGGTGCTAATAGTTTTCAGAAAAATGATACATAGCAACTGAAGGGAATAAACTGTTTTCCATATCTGAAGGGAAAAGGATAAGAATTGTAGGTTTATGCTACGGCGGGGGAGTTTTAGTTAAATGCTAGGAAAAGGTTTTTAGAGGTAAGGGTAGAACCAAACATGAAGGGATGTTGGGGAAGAACATATATTCCTGCAGAAAGAAGGTTGGAAACACATCATCAGGGCAGTTTAGGTAAAACTAACAAAGCCTTGAAGCAGAAGGTAGACAAGTGTCTTCCTGATGTCCTTTCCCATCATGTTTTCCATCATTTCTGCAGTGCTCAGGGCAGTGAGTACATCTGTGGCTGTGCACCACGGAGTCCTGCACCCGTCCTTCCCTCTAACATCAAAGACTGCTCCAAACAACTCTAGGGAAAGCAAGCCAGTAGGAAAGGCTGATTAAAGCAGCGGCAGAGCCAGCACCACCTCCCTCCGGCTCCCTGAGTGGCCTTCTGCTGGGAGTTCCCTGCTGGCTCGAGGCTCCGTGTCTCTTCAAGGAGGAAGCTGCTCAAGTCAGACATCACCATCCACGTCTCAGCCCTTTGCTCAGAGCAGAAGAGCTCAGCAGACAGCAGGATGCTGTAATCTGCTGATGCTTGGTGCCTGGAGTCGAGTTTTCCTCTTTGCTTTGTGCTGGAAATTTGGGGCAGGGCTCTGACAGAACCTTCCCTAATTAAAATTATCTGATATATCTTCCAGTTGGGATGAAGTCCCCAGCAGCAGACACCAGCACTGCCCAGGACCCCATCCAGCCTGGCCTTGAGCACCTCTGGGGATGAAGATTTCACAACATCTCTGGGCAGTCTGTGCTGGCACCTCATCTCCCACTCAGTGAAAAACTTCTCCCTGACATTGAATCTGAATCTCCTCTTTGTAGTTTAAAACCATTCCCCGCTGTTTTATCACTATCTACCCATCTAAACAGTTGTTTCCTCTCCTGCTTCTAAGCTTCCTCTACATATTGGAAGGCTACAATGAGGTCTCCCCAGAGCCTTCTTCTCTCCAAGCGAAATAAACCCAGCTCATACCATCTTTGTAGGAGAGGTGCTGCAGCCCTCTGAGCATCCTCGTGGCTCTTCTCAGGACCCAGCTGAGAAAGCTTGGTTTGGATGTGCATGGGGATGTGTCTGCATGCGAGCTCGAGGCAGATTCCACTGCTAAGAGTTTGCTGCCAGAGCTGTTGGAGATGGATGTCCCAAAGCTGCCTCCAGGTCTTTGTCCCAAAGGGAAGGAAAAAGAACGTGGCAGATCGTGACCTAGCCAAGGCTAAAGGTGACCTCTGGGTCCAATTGTGGACATTAGGAGGGTTGTTTATGAAGATGATAGCAGTAAAAACAGGGAAAATGAAAATGCTGCTGGATGGGAACTGAACTTCTGCATGGGAAATCTATTACTGAGTTTTATTACTTGGGAACTGAGAGCTTGTGTTCAAGTTGTGTTCTAGCAAGTGCGTTCTCTCTGGCTGTTAGCAGCGATTGCCATAAATAGTTATCCCAGCAATAAAAGCAGTGCCTTTGCCCCTCAGGACTGAATAAGAACGAGCAGCAAGGAGACTTGAGAGAAGCACCTTCTGCATGCCCACGGATGCTGTGTTTAGGAAAAGACAGCCTGAACAGGTTCAGGAGGTGCATGTGGAGTGCCTTAGGGTTTCCCTGCTGGTTACACCTACATGGTGTGAGCATAAAAGGCAGCAGGGTGCTGGTGCTTTTCCTTCTCATTGCTCTGTAGGGCCAGGCTGATTTTTATGTGACCAAGATAAAAGTGCTGCTTGTTTTCCTTCTGCATTCTGGCAAGCAAGGAGCAAACACCCATGTCAGGCATAACCGAACAGGGGAAGTCTGCTCCTGCTCTGCCTGCAGAGTGCAGCCACAAAGTCTGTGTGAAAAGGCAATAGAGCTGAGAAACTGGATGTTAGAAGAAAGCAAATTTAGCCCTATATGTGGGAGGTGGAACAGACCCCTCTGCATTCACCAAGCATGATGCAAAGCAGTGTGCATGTCTGTAATGAACAAACAACAGAAGATTGCTGCTGCTGAAGATAGACTTAAAAAGCACGTGCCTTTCCTTGAGGAGTGTTGAATGGATCCAAATGCCTGCAGACACTGCTGTTGTCTTCCTCCCAAAGCATCTTTATGCTCAGCCAAGGGACCCTGCCAAAAGCAGTGTGGTGATGAAGGGGGAATGTGTTGCCCTGTTGCCCACATACTAAAGGAATGTGTTGCCCTGTGTCATTTCCATCAGGAGTTTTCTGCAGCCACGACCAACGCCGTGTATTTCAAACAGGGGAAACTGAGGCACAGACAAGATGCACGATTAGAGGTTTGTGTGGTAGAGGGGAAGGAAACAAAGAGAGTCAGCACCTTTGTTGGGCAGCCCCGTGAGCGACATTGCAGCCCAAATTTCCCCAGGCTGCCTTTAGTCCCCTTTTACAGAATCATACAACCATAGAACCATTGCAGTTGGAAAAGCCTCTGAGATCCTCAAGTCCATCCTCACCCCCACTGTGCCCACAGGTAATGTCCCCAAGTGCCACATCTCCACACCTCCATGGACAGTGACCCCAGCACTTCCCTGCACACTTCCAATGCATCATCACTCTTTTGGGGAAGTTTTTCCTAACATCTGACCTGAATTTAGGGCCAGGCAGGGAGTCTCACTGGGAAATCTGGGAAACTGAGGAGCGTGTTCAGTCAAACAGCCACCAAAGTCACTTGGGAGGCGTGGGACAAAGCCAGGTGCTGGTGCTGCTCTCCTGTGTCCCCATGCTGTGGTTTTCCTGGTGGCCCATGCTATGGTGGTGTCTGCAGAGAGCTCAGGCTCCTGCTGGTGCTGTGGCTTAGCTGAAGCAAAGCAAGCTCTCTCTTTGCTTTGCCCTTCAAGAGACAAGACATCCTTGACACACCACAGACACTGGCTTTTTTTCTGTACGTTGCCAGCAGCTTTCAGCTCTGGCAGACCTGTCAAGGTCTCTTTTTATTGTGCCTGTCAGTGCCAAACGACACTTTTATTCCTAATCCAGAGGAATGCTTGAGCCTGGGTGATCTCCGGAGGGCAGATGCTCTAATTAAAGGCTGCACAGGGTGAGGAGGAAGATGAGTGCTTCGTAACCTCTTGAAAGAGCGAAGCTGAGCTGCCCATCAGCCAGGCACAGTTCTCCTCGTGCTGCCAGAGGACAGCTTCTGCTTGGCAAGAAGGACAGGCCAGATGGATGGGGCCAATTGTCTTGGGTTCAATACCACCACAGCCTGTGCATTTCTACAGGTTTGGGGCAGAGCATCTGGAAAGATGCATGGAGGGAGTTGGGTCACACCTGCCTTTGCCTCAAGTTTCATTGCTAAAAAGACACGTTCTTTGGCTTTTCTGGGGAGCAGAAAGAGGCAAGGCTTTGTATTTCTCCATGGCATCCATCCCCTCTGTTGGTAAAACCCACAGTGTCACTTCTTGGTGTGAATTTCACTGCTAATCTAGGCACGTTCACATTCACTTATGTGTTCCATTAAAAAGCAGACTTGGAGCACTAAACACATGCTGGCACCAAAACTTCCTGCTGAAAATAGAATGTATTGATACAATGCATGTTGAGACAGCATCACACCTATCCACAGGAATCCATCAGGAGAACTGCACTGAACGTTTCTTATGCTAAACATTTCAGTTATGGTTGGAAGGAGTACAAAAGGGAGGAATATCTGGGGAGACAAAAAGACGCAGCAGCTCAAGATTGGAAGTCTTGGTGTGAGGTCAATGAGGGGAGATCCTCATTTACACATGATCATCCCATCCTGTGTGATCCTCATCTGCACCTGATCATCCCCAGAGGTGTAAGCTGAAGACCTGCTTGAGAAGAGGTCTGTATGGCAGGTGGCTTGGTCGTGGTTGTAAGAGGGAGCCAGCAGGTCCCTGCCTGGTGCCATTAAACCTACACATCCATCTGGAAGAGTGTGACCATGGCCAGCAGCCCTGGAGCAGCACTGAAGCAAACCTGTGATGACAGAGCTGTGCACCATGTCCCATGGAAGCAAGCAGCACCAGCTGTACACGATTTATCTGGATACAGCTGCTGTTTCCTTGCATGCCATTAGGTGGTGTTGGAGGAAATGAGACGGACACAACATTTCCAGTGGGAAAAAAAAATCCTTAAACTCATGGACTGAAAGCTGATAGGGGATGGAGATGCCTGGGCACCCTTTTTGCCACTAACTTCAGTGCATTGACTAATATCTATGTTACTTTTCATTATTGTTTTTGCATTTCTGCTCTGTCTATCTGGGTTACATTTCACTGTCTTGCTAAAAGAAATCTGTAGGGGTGGTTTGCAGAGACTTGCAAGGATTAGGAGCTCTGCTCCTGCAAAACCCCACTGTCAGGTAGCAGCTTTGGAGCCAAGCTGGTGGTGGATGCTGTCACTGCAGTGGTGGGACCAAGTCAGGGAAAGGAACCTCTGCAGCCAGGCTTGCTGTAGCACATCCTATGGCTTTGCCTGAGCCTTTAGCAACTAGAAATGGAATTAAAGTCAAAAAGAGGGGAGTCAACTCGCTGAAAGGGTAGATAATAGCAAGACAAGGGGAGATGGTTTGGAGCTGAGGGAGGGCAGATGGAGGTTGGATGTCTGGGGAAGTTCTGTGCTGTGAGAGCGGTGAGGGGCTGGAACAGCTGCCCAGAGAGGCTGTGATGCCCCATCCATCCCTGGAGGTGTTCAAGGCCAGGTTGGATGGGGCCCTGGGCAGCCTGGGCTGCTATTAGATATGGAGGTTGGTGGCCCAGCCTGCAGTGGGTGGGTTGGAGCTTCGTGATCCTTGAGGTCCCTTCCAATCCAGGCAATGCTATGATTCTGTGATTCTGTGAAGTATTCAAAGCTTCTGGTGCTCTAGAAGAGATTTCAGGAAGGAACCATCCTGCCCATCTGGAGCTGGCTGTTAGCTTAACCCCAAGGCTTCCTATGACGTGTTTGTGGTGCCCTCAGTGCTGGCAGGCTGTGTTCTTTCCTTTCTTTCCTCACTCCAGGTTCCAGAACAGGAGAAGTTGCTTTTGGCTAGTGCAAATCATGAAATGACCATATTGTTTCCTTCAACTTTGTCTGCTCAGAAAAATTGCAGCCCTCTTGTATCAAACCTGGCTTTCCAGAGGCATGGATGTTTTTTCTTTGACCCCTGGGTCATTCTTAGGGCTGTAAAACACTGCACCTGGGCTGCTCTGCAGAGATGGGTGGCAGGAGGAAGCCCAGACACTGCAAGTTTAATGGGTGCCTCTGGGTTGCTTGGGATCAAGTCTAAGCCGTGCTGGGCTTTGAACAACCTGGTGGGAGGTGTCCCTGCCTACAGCAGGGGGGTTGGATCTTAAGGGTGATCTTAAAGGTCCCTTCCAACCCAAACCATTCTACGATTCTATGACTCAGTGATTTGTTTGCATTGGGAATGCCAGGACTGCTTTCTGTTTCTTCCCCCTGGAGAAAGTACACGAGGACATGGGGCACTCGGTGTAATTGCTGCCAGGTTTCTTCTTTTTTCTGTCGGTAGGCAATCTCTGTGTGACATAAGACATGATTGACCTGGTTTCTCTTGGAAGGAATGAAATAGGAATGCAGGCTACCTGGAATTGTTAAAAGTATGATCTGATGTTGTTACAGCATTGGCAATGCTGCTCTGGCCCAGTTGGCATCCTGATGGAGATGTTCTTCACGATCAGGAACGAAACTTCTTCTCCTAAGGGTAGGCTGTTTAAAGAAGAGTAAGTGCTCAGATGCTCAAGTGATGACACCCAGATAAATATTTGGACAGACAGAAGCCTCCTGTTGCAGGGGGACTATGCAGAGAATGCTGAAGACTCAATGAAGGATATAAATGGATGGCAGAGCAGCTCACTGGGTTATTCCTCATGTAAACACAGAAATGTGTTTGTAACACAGCGACTGTGAAAGGATTTTCAGTGTTTCAGAGGACTTTGACCCCAGTGCATCCCAACCAAAACAGGTCTGGTGCATTGTGACATTTGGACTCTGTAGAGCAGTTGCTGCATTTCACTTTGTTCCTGCTCCAGTTGTATTGAGCTCACCCCTGACCCAGCATGTTGTCTCAGAAGTCACTTCTCTGTACCTGCAGCTGACACTGGCTACACTGGTGCAAATCCTGTGCTGTCCAATCCTTACAGTACGTTCCAATCAAATCTTTGCCTTTTTTAGTCCCACTTGAAAAAGATTTTCACCTTTTTCTTGTTAACAATTTCCACAAACCAAATGGAAGCAATTGCTCCCCTTGGTGCCCTTTGGACCTCTTTCCCTCCTCTATACATCCAGCAATGCGAAGAACTGTGAGACGGATGAAGAGGATGAGTACTGAGAGTCCTGATTTTTGCATTGTTTGAGTTGTTGATAACTGCTGGCTATGTTCCACTTACACAGCATGCTTTATCCCAAGGTGCA
Organism: Centrocercus urophasianus; assembly: GCF_019232065.1. Taxonomy (NCBI): domain Eukaryota; kingdom Metazoa; phylum Chordata; class Aves; order Galliformes; family Phasianidae; genus Centrocercus; species Centrocercus urophasianus. The sequence continues at coordinate 46,217,780 of NW_024884711.1, forward strand.
TTACAAATTCCATAAGTAAATGCAATACTGCGCTAATGAGGTCTTAGATCTGTCAAGAATGCAGGCCGGGGCTGTGTAACTAACTGTAGGTATTTCTCATCAAAGCCACTTTGGGTCTTTCTCTGACCTTCATCCCGTATCCAGGCACTCACAAGGCTGCGTGGGCAAAGATGGCCAACAGAAGGGATGGCCACAGTGCCCTTGGGATGTGGATGTACTGACCCCAGAGATAGAGAACAGGACCTAGCAGGCTCTCCTAGGACGCAGTGTTAGTCCTGTACACGAGTACCTGTAGACATAAAGTCATCTGGAATGTGGACGTTTCCCTTCCTTGCTGTGCTACCATAAGGATTAGTGCACCTTGACCTATGGGCTGTCACAGTCCTCAGCGTTGGGACCACCTCTGCGTTGCCATAAGGTAAGAGATAACATGACAAAGGGAAAGGGAGAGGTTGTGGTCTATCTCTGAGAGGTTCTCATTTGAAATAATGGTGGATTTGAAACTGAAATGTTATTACTGCCATAAAATCAACGGAGATCATACGATTCCCTTGCAGTTCACTTTCTCCATTTAGAGATGCTTTCACTTACATTCATAGAGGATGTAGCTGTATTAGCAGCTGCTTTTCAGTTATTAGGAGCTCTCAGAAGGATCTTTGTGTGCCAAGCAACCATGCTTCTTATTAGCATTGATGGTATCTGTCAGTGGTTGGCTTCTCTTTATGCTGGCATTAACAAGCATTGGGAGGAAGTTGTGTTGTCAAGAGCAAGTCAAGCAGGGATAATGGTACTTGAAACTGTTCTCTGCATCCATGAAGTGATGATGTTTCTGGTCTTTAGCATCTATTTTATGTGTTTGTGACAGTGAAAATCTTTCCTTATGACTTTAATTTCATCTTCTGTAGAAATGTTTTGTTTCTGGGGTTAGGAGCAGGTTATGAGAAGCCTTCACCACCTTTCTGGATGCAGTCTGTTTTCCAACATGCAAAAATCTGGCTTCCAAGTCACAGCAGAGTGCTTGAGGTTCGGAATCAGAGGCACCTGAGCAGCCACAAAATGCTCTGAGGGTTTCCCTGGGCATCCTCCTGAGTGCCAGGTCACCATCAGTCTGTACTGAGAGGCAAGATGAGTTCTGGGCTCTGAAGAAATGTCCTGCAGGGCTCACAGACTTTATGGCCTGGATGTGGCAATGCCTCTATTTGCCTTGCTGAAGGATTCATTGCACACAAATGCTGGAAATTCACACAGTCAGCTTCTTGCCCTAAGGAATAACCCAAGAAGCACATCATTTTAATTCTTTTAATTTATCTTGATGCCTTAATTAACCTGAAAGACAAAGATGCATCCAAAGCTCTCCATAGTTATTCGACCCTTTCCATTATTCTCTGGAGAGTGAATGCTGATAAGTTCCTCAATTCAGTTAGTAGAATCATAGAATCATAGAATCATAGAGTCATAGAATCATAGAATCATAGAATGGCCTGGGTTGCAGGGGACCACAATGCTCATCTAGTTTCAAACCCCTGCTGTGTGCAGGGTCGCCAACCACCAGACCAGGCTGCCCAGAGCCACATCCAGCCTGGCCTTGAATTCCTCCAGGAACAGTTCTGAATACACATTGGAAATCTATCATAAGAGAGATCTGCTGTCCATTTTCCTTTCTTCCTCAACTGACTGCCTGTGCAAACTCCTAAACAATGTGTGTCTCCTAATGCGTTTCCTTGATAAGTTTGAAAAACCTCGGTGTAATTGAGTTTTCCCTGATAATATTAGTCCAGAGAATCAGAGCTCCCACCCATCCTGCCAAACAAGGAGGGTTTATGGTCTGCCTCACCCAAGCTCAGTGCCATACAAGCCCTCCCAGCTGCTAGGAGCACCCAGGTCAGCCTAGGACAGTTGAGACAGAACTTTATAGCAGTGCAGTTTGTTCCACTTCCTCTACTGAAACAGGTCCCAGCCCCAGGAACTAAGACACGTATGCTTCTGTAACCAGAGCTGTGGTTTGGTGCCATGGGTTGTCACGTGGCACCATGTGTCGGTTGACCCTCTAAGATGAAAGTGTGGAGTGACATTCAGGTTAAGGCTGATGGGTTTGAAATGATTCATCTCAGTGATGCTACCGTGCTGGTAGGAATGAGCTGTTTGGACATGCTCACACCTGCATTGGGATGGCCAAACTGGCCCTAAGGGTGTTAAATACCACAACTGCAGTGATTTGAAACATCACAACCTTTGTGCAGGGACAAGTTATCCTAACCCAAACCCATGGACAAGTTGCCAGCTATCAGCTGAGCAAAGGTCACAGGAGGGTTTTCAGCAGGAAGCAAACGTCAAGCAAGGAAAGACAATAAGACAACGTGCATTGGCAGAACCCAAGAATGCATTGATTAACTGGGGAGCTGAGAGAGTGGTTCATTCTCTTACGATGTATCTGTGGCAGCTGGTGGCGTACAGCTGTACAGTTTATGTCCTTCAGATAAGATTTAGAGGTTGGACTCACCGGGTGCACATATCTCACAGGTCCCTGGCCAGGTGCCCTCCATGCCTTATCATTTAGATCACTGCTTTCCAGAGCAGCAATAACTGCCTTGCTCCTCTGTTCCCGAAATTGCTGGTTTGGTTCCTTCCTTCACCAGTCGTGAGGATGTGTGTCACCCATACCCTGCTAAAATGTGCTCTGATGTATGGCATGAGCTCATTCCTCCAACTTTGCCTCACAAATCTGTTTGTCTTGTTCATTAGCATAATTACTTCCCCGCATTAGCTGACGACTGTAATAAATGTCTCAGTTCCTCCTGTTGGAAGCAGTAGAGGTTGATAGCATGGTAATAAAAGCCAACAGCACGGGTGACTAAACAAATGACTTTCCCTTCAACTATTTGGCTGTTTGGCAGAGCTCCCTGCTCCCTTGCCCTTGGCATCAGCGGATGCAGGAGTTCTCATGCTACCTATTTCTCTCCGTGTAGGAGACATGAGAAATTCCCATAGAAAACTCACCTTGGCTGTTTACCCCACGAGAGCTAAGAGCAGGTGTGGGGTGAGAGGAGACTTGCATTGTACAGAGCAGGATTCATTCCTGAGCGTGTGAATGGCATTCTGTGCTGGCAGTGCTGCTGTGAAGGAGCAGAAATTGGTCTTTAAAAAGTCTTTATTGTACGTATGCAGTTCTGAGCCCTGTGAATGATGTGAATTGACTGAGAATTAATTCTTTTAAAGAGCCATTTTCCATTCAAAGATTATTTTTTGCCCTACGCCGCCTATTGCTGCTGCCCCTGGAAATGATTTCAGAGCTGGGAAATAGATCTTACAGCGAGACCTCACAAACACAATCTACCCCTCTGCAGTCAATAGGGGGATTGATTGCAGTCTTTAGAAGTACATCACTGAGAAGAAAATGTTGGATGGTAATGGGCTCTTTAATCTCGACAAGAACACAACGCAGCAAGGAGAGATGTATTAATGGGGAGGGTGGTTCACTTACTGGAGCAGGCTCCTAGGAGAGCACTGTTTTCTTCTTTTAAAGTTTGTGATCAGCTCTATTCAGTTGACAGAATATATGTGTTTAGTGCCTTTTCATGGGATCTGGGGTATCTGAGAGGTCTGTGTGGGGCTGGCAGCACCTACAAGGGACTCAGGTCTCCTGAAATGGCAGCTGGATGTGAAGTGGGAGAGCCCCGTGAGTCTCAAACGAGTCTAGAAGTCTGCTTTCAGGCAGATAAATTACGCCTCTGGGCTCTGATTAAGGGCTTAGGGGAGAAGCTGGTGCTTTTAAAGAGTGAAGATCACAGAATCACAGAATCACCCGGGTTGGAAGGGACCTCAAGGATCATGTAGTTCCAACCCCCCTGCCTAGCAGGGCCACCAAACACACACATTCAGATCAGGTTGCCCAGGACCCCGTCCAACCTGGCCTTGAACACATCCAAGGACGGGGCATCCACAACCTCCCTGGGCAGCCCGTTCCAGGGCCTAACCACTCTCCTTGTATAGAACTTCCCCCTAACATCCAACCTAAATCTTCCCTCCTTCAACTTCGATCCATTTCCCCTAGTCCTGCTGTTGTCAGCCCTTTTGAAGAGTTTACTCCCCTCCTGGGTGTAGGTTCCCTTCAGGTATTGATAGGCTGCAATGAGGTCACCCCGCAGCCTTCTCTTCTCCAGGCTGAACAAGCCCAACTCCCTCAGCCTGTCCTCATAGGGGAGGTGCTCCAGCCCCCTGATCATCTTAGTCGCCCTCCTCTGGACCCTTTCCAAAATCTCAATGTCTTTCTTGTACTGAGGGCTCCACACCTGGACACAGTACTCCAGATGGGGCCTCACAAGAGCCGAGTAGAGAGGGACAATCACCTCCCTGTCCCTGCTGACCACCCCTCTCCTGATGGAGCCCAGGATCCCATTTGCCTTTCGAGCTGCCAGAGCGCACTGCTGGCTCATGTTCAGTCTCTCGTCCATCAGGACCCCCAGGTCCTTCTCTGCCGAGCTGCTCTCAAGGACCACTCCTCCCAGCCTGTACGGGTGCCTGGGGTTCTTCCGGCCCAAATGCAAATGTTTGACATATACATAGGATGAGGTGAATTGCCCACTTGAGTGACTTCACATGGAACAAGGAGCTCAGAGAGAGGCAGCTGTGCTACTGAGATGGACGCTACAGAAAGCCTGGGGGAGGGAATGGAATTGAACCCTGACTTTGATCACAGAATCATAGAATCCTAGAATGGCCCGGGTTGCAAAGGAGCACAGTGCTCATCCAGCTCCAACCCCTGCTGTGTGCAGGTCGCCAACCAGCAGCCCAGGCTGCCCAGAGCCACATCCAGCCTGGCCTTGAATGCCTGCAGGGATGGGGCATCCACAGCCTCCTTTCATGTCCCTTCCTCTCTGACATGATGAACTTATAAACTAAAAATGCACACTCCTTCTGCCCTGGTTGGAACATTGTGGTGAACCATGTGCCTCAGCTATGGCACATATAGCTATGGCAAAAGAGCTGTTTGCTACCTCGTGCTCTGAGCAGGCAAGTTGCCCTCCCTCTGTAATTAGAACAATTAGATTAAGCGATGTTTTGAGCTGCTGGCAACTAAGAATAAAACATTTCAATTGTATCAAAGTGCTCTGATCAAAGTTTGAGCGCTGAGGTAACAATGGAGCAATTAAGGAAAATTTGAAAAGTGAAAAGCTTGCGTGGGTGGAAATAGTTTCTTTCAAAAATGTCATCAAAACACCTGAACTTCTAAAGAATGCTCCTTCTCCTTTTGTTTTAGAATTGCTCATTTGGAAGAACAACATGGCAGCACGGATGTGTCAGAGGTTGGTATCACCCGTTCTCCTCCTGTTTGTTGCCCCGTTTCCCAGCATGGTTTGTGCGCTGACATGGACAGGTCTGTGTCCCCCATGTGGGTCTGAAGGCAAGATCTGTTGAATTTTCCACCAGCCTGCATAGAGAAATCATAGCATCCTCAGATTTGGAAGGGACCTCTGAAGGTGACCTGGTCCGACTCCCTGCGATGCGCAGGGACACCCACAGCTCCATCAGTGCTCACAGCCCCATCCCCTGACCTTGGGTGTCTGGAGGGATGGGGAACCACTGCCTCTCTGAGCAACCTGTGCCTCACTGCCCTTACCATAAAGAACTTTACCCTTACACCACATGCAGGGGCAAGCTCAAATAAAGTTGTCCAGCAAAGGTTATTCTGTTGGGCCCTCATTCCTTTCTGAATTAAAAAGAAGTAAAATATATAGGCTGAAAAGAAAAGGCTGAATACTTATCTAATGGGCTCCAACAGTGTGCAAATTGTCCCAGTCTGCAGAGCTGGTTGTATGAAGGAAAACCTGAGGGTGGAAAACAAAGGAAATCATGCCTGGAAAGGAGCACAGATTGCACCTTGCTGCAGGCAGCAAAGCATTTACCCTGAGACATCCTGTCTGAGGCTGATCAAAAAGGCTCTGTCTTGCTGACAAGTGAAATGATTTCCTGGTACTGAGAAAAGAGATGAACTTTTTGTGAATGCCTCTGAGCGTAAATGAATGCAGAGCGCAGGAGTTGCTCTGACTCCATAATGAGTCCAGCTCAGGCTGAAAGCGTTCCGGTGAGCTGAGAGGAATCCAGGCATGCTGCCATTGGAATCATGCAGTGCAGAACAGCACTCTGTCCACGGGGTGTGATTCAGCCAGGAGCATCTTCTGGTGCAGTTGAGGTATCTCATCAACCTGTCCCCAAGGGATGGCAGAGAGAAAGGCAGGTGACAAAACAAGCCAGCTCCCTTTGCAAGCGCTGGATTTCATTGTATGTTCTTTGAGATAGGGATGCAACTGAAACACATGTGGCCTGAATGGTGCTCCCATTCTCATCTTTTTCACCTCTATCCAGGCTGCACCTATCTTGGCTCCTCAGGTGGGCAATAGCTGCAGAGTTTCTGGCCTGTAGCCTCACCAGTGAATCCAACGCGTTCACGGTATCTTTAATCCTTTGGGAGCTGTATGCTCACGTGTTTCTAGATAAATCATGGCAGCTTCTCACAGCAGAGAGATATACTAATAAAAAGGTGCTGAACACTGACTTAACTCCTAATCTGCCTCTTGCAGTAATATGCCAAACTGGACATCTGTGGACAAGTGCAAAATGACTGTAAATTGGGTTGGCATGTGGAGAGTTGGCAGAAGCTGGAGATGGTCTCTCTGTGCTCTGGACGCATTAAGCTCTTCAGTACACATTCACTGCATGATCAATACATTGCACTAGTTGACGTTTGCAAGACTGCAAAAGTTTTGTTGATATATACGAGGCATTTTGCAACACAATTTTGGACAAAGAAAGATCTTACCATTATCATGTCTACTCCAATGTGGCAATCTGCTCTGGCTGGATGGTTATCAGGCCACAGGAGGAGGGCAGCATTTTTGAACTTTCCTCTTCATCTTGATAAAAGCAAGTAACAGCATTCTGCAAACGCTGGTAAGTGGTTCACTTGAAAAAGAGCCTAGTCTTCCTCACCCACTTTTTTTCCACTCTGTGTGTATACACATTTAACATCCACAAAACATAGAAATCAAGCCATTAAATCCTAATGAATGCGATGAAGAGCATTGCCAGCACAACCTGTCCCTCTGGGGTGGAGGTTCTGGATTCATACACCTTCTGCCTGTTCTTCCTTTTTCCCTTATCTTCATATTAGCAAAACTGGAAAAGGAAAATGAGAATTCTGCAAGAGAGGAAACAGAACATCTGGAATGCTGCATAAACAGCAGCTAATTCCCTCCTGAGACCTGCCATCAGAGCCAGGTTTAAATTGCCACGGCCCAGCCCTCTCCCGGCCAGCTGCTTGGCTCTGTTCAAATTGCATTCAGCTTCATGGTGGAAATTATGACTTTATTGCTGGAGGCAGATCCAGCAGTGATGTATACCAATCCTAGGCTGCCCTTCTCTGCTGCGAATATGAAATGGGCTTATCCATCTTAATCAAAACAAATCTACAGCCTCCATTTTCAGCTATAGGTCACCCAGTCGCCTTGGAGCTGCAATTTGGGAAGAAAAATGTGATTAAACTTCTGATGGTTTCATATGTGGGTGTATGTGAAGGAAGGGTGTGTAGGCCCATGGAGTTATATGTGTCATCAATAGGCCATGAGGCCCCAGTAGAGGTGCAATAAAACCAATTCTGTTACCCCCCTGTTAATCTCATTAGAAGAATTCGGGCCTCGCTGAAACCGGTGTTATTAACAGTGATCAGAGACTTTTTGACAGTGGTACCCAGGAGGCAGAAAAACACCTGGTGCTATTTCCTTGATTGCATCAAGCCGCCATGGCAGAAAACTCAGGTGAATGCAGAGCAGAAGGGATGGCAGCCATCGCAACTCCAACACGTTGTTCAGACCTGAAGTTCTCAGAGCTGAAGTTACACTGAGAAAATGAGCCTTCCTTCTGCTTCTGGCTGCTGTCTGAGCATCACCAAGAGAAAACCACAAGCTTCTGTAGAAGGCTGAGAGCAAGTAGGAGACAGAGATGTGCTTGCTGGCAAATAGAGGAAGAGTGCCCACCAAATCTTCACCAAAGAAGTATCTGACTGATACCAAGGCAGTCAGTTCCTAAAAACATCCAGTGATAGGGAGATACTGAAAAACTGGCTATTTGAAGATGAAGAAGTAGAGGTTTGGCCCCTCTTTGTGTAATAAGAAATCTGGGGAGAGACAGGGACACTGGGGAGAACAGATGTGATAGAGGGAGAGAAATCATCCCCTGTTTGCTGAGTGTGGGTGTAACTGAGAAAGGAAATAATGATAGCAGGGCTTAGAGCTACACCGGATTTTTCAAAAAGCTGCTCAAAATTTTGGAGCTTCACTGCTGGCATTGATCCTGAATGGCAACTCCAAAGCATCCAGTGGGAATAGTTTTCTGCCCTTTGCTCTCCTTTGTGACCAGAGAGCAGTGCTTAAAGCCTGATTTGAAGCCACAACCTGATCAAATTCTAAGATTTGTTTGGCAATACTTCGACAGGTAGTGGCTGTCTTCTTCCTTTCAGCTTATCCTTGGGCAACCAGGCAGGGCTGAATTGTGCTTCTCAGTTTGCTCAGGGTGAAAGAACTCAAACGCCTTCTTCTCTCCTCCCATAGCCTGACTTGGCTTGACAGGTAGGTGCCATCCTTCACTCAAGCAAATGGAGATGACATGTTACCTCAGAAACAGCTGGAGTTGTCCAATATATCCCACCTGCTGATGAAAGAGGAGATAGAGTCCTGGATGGGAAGGACCCCATTCAGCCCATGAGAGGATACTGTAGGATCCTGTGGTGCTGGATTCACAATTTCATGTTGCTGGGATTCAAACTTATCCAGTTGCCTTTAAGAATTGTTGTGGATCAGGTGAGCACCTGGTCATGAACACAGGGAAGGGTGCATGCGGAATACTTTGGGATGGATGTGGTTGGGAAGGGCACAAAAGCCCCTGAAGAACATCCTGTCATGGAGAAAGGAGCAGTGAGATCCATTAGTAGAACACCATTCTCCTTCCTGCTTGTGTGTTTAGCACCTGGACTGATGGAGGCAGCTGATTTGCACCTTCTTGGACTAATACATCTGCATGCATTTTAATTTCAAGGCTGATTTTCTATTTAAATAGTTTTCTACCACCCACGCTGTCTACTGCTTCGGTTTCCTTTGAGCAGCGCACTGATATGTGGAACCGTGGACTTGATGATGCCTGTGGGTCTCTTCCCCTTGGGTTACTGTGTGACCCCATGATCTGCTTCTCACAGGAAGGACTGAGGGTAGATAGCAGGCTGAGAAATGTACTGCAAACTCTACAGACAGTTATATGATAAGTGCGCAGTTTGGATGAAAAGTGCTGCCTGTATAGATACTGTCATCATGATGGATGAGTACATTGGCTTTCTGTCTTTCTCATTGCTGTTAAGGGCAGGCCCGGAGGGATTTCCCAGAGCAGACAGAGCATGCTTCTGATCTCATGTCTTTGGCTTTGCTTGTATTTTCCCATACCCAGCCACCATGATCTCGAGGTCAGTAACCAGGGATTCCTTCCCCTTCCACCCAAACAGCCAGGAATCATTCAAAACAAAAAGCTCTGTCCCATTTCATCTGTGATTCCAGGAGCCACTGAAGAATAAAAGTGGCTGAAAGATGACTGTATCAGGTGGCATCAGATAGGTAATTTGGTGTTCAGTCCACCTTTTTGCTGCGCCAGAGAGCAGTCACCAGTCAGCTGAGACGAAGAAGGGCAGCAGAGCTGAGGAATCACCTTCCTCTTCTGGGGCACTGTACAAACACCCAGTTTGCATGGCATTGATTTCTTCATTCTGTTTCCAGCATTTTGGAGCACCACGACTGCCCATGGCTATCACAGTTGACCACAATAATTACAGATCTCTAGAGTCCAATACAAGATAGTCTAAGGTTGTGGCTTCTTGACTGCTCTCCATTGCTTTGATAAGCTGATTGCAGGCTGCACTATAATGTGTTTGAAGAGACAATAATGCTACAGCTCAAGTCCAACCATTCTCAGCTCCATTGCTGCTGAGAACACCAGGGAAGCAGTAGATATGGTGGATTTTTAAGGCTTCTGGATCTTGATGTACCCCTGTCCCAGCTTTGATACATCAACACACAGAGTTCAAGGAACACCCCCAGCAAAACAATCCTTCGGATAAATAGGAAGGGAAGGAAAATTTGCTCAAGATGTTGAACATAACCTAATTAGTAAATAAAGTGCAATTCAAATAAGGCATGGAGAATTCCTACGTGGCAGTGCTACGCCACTTGTGAATTTCTGTGTGGTAGAAGAGAAAAATAAAAGTAAAACAGATGCCAAAGGAAATGAAGCTCTAAATTCAAAACAGAGCCGTGGATTCACATTTTTTCTTTGAAGATTACTTAAAATCAAAAGTGAAGAAATCTTCCTGAGCGTACCCATATTCAAAACCTAAGTTTCCAAAGAGCGGGGCCTTTGAAGGTAGGAATGTATGCATAGACACAATTGCTGTGCCACAGCAACAAAACCTCAGAGTCCCTTTTTATTATCACAAAGATCAAATCTTCTCCATCTGCTGAAGACAATTGGATGTTATTGACCCTTATCAACCTTTACCTCCGTGAAGTACATTCATATAACTCTTCATAGCACCAAGCTATCTTACTTTGTGTAAGTTAAACTGTTAATCATTGAATTGAGTCTGCTTTCTGACCTACGAGCAAAGAAAGTCCCTGGCTTGGCTTTTTTTCCTGAACCATTTGTCCCTGGAAGACAATTTTCTACCTCCACAATTAAAGACAAGGGGAAAGTTTATTATCTCCCATGTTTATTCATGCTCTCCTAATCCACTGTTGTTTGCTATCTGAATCCATGCTCTTCTAGTAACTATACTAACAGTACTTGTACTCTGCCTGCACAAGCTGGCAGTACACACAAGTGAGGAGAGCAGGCAGTGCAGCTGGGAAAGGCCTGGAGGTGTGATTTAGGTCACACCCTCTGCCCAGCAGGTACCTGGTCACCCAGGTGATGCTCAGCACTGGGTGTTTAATGCCTGCTGCAGTGGCAGGGTGCAGTGAGGAGAGGAGAGGAGAGGAGAGGAGAGGAGAGGAGAGGAGAGGAGAGGAGCATTGGACTCCACGTCTCATGACTTAATCATAAGTATCTGCTGAAGAAGGACAAATTATGTTTTATTGATGTTCCTCTTTTGGATTAATCCCCAGCTAGTGGCACTCAAAGCATTTTCATTATTTTCCCTTCGTCAGGCTTGGAAAAGCCCTCCTCATTGCAAAAACAAATGCTGTAGATTTCCAAAGGAGTTTTGTCAGGAGATATAATTGTGATCATTGCATTATAAGAAAAAAGTTTTTTTCCTTTTCTCTGATAGTTATCATGACCCAGACGAAACAGCCATATGTAACCACTACCCCCAGTGTGAAAGAAAGAGGAAAAAGGAGAAGAATCATAGAATCATTAAGGTTGGAAAACAGCTCTAAAATCATCTAGTCCAACCATCCACCTACCACCAATACTGACCAATAAACCACATCCTTAAATGCCAAATCTTCACATTTCCTGACCCCCACCTCACCACAGCCTTCTTTCAGGGATTTACAGAATCATAGAATCACCATGGTTGGAAAAGTCTTGCAAAATCATCCAATCCAACCATCCAACCACCAATATTTCCCAATAAACCATGTCCCTCAGTACAACATCTAAATGGTTGTTGAGCACCTCCAGGGACAATGACCCAAAGATTTAAAAAAAAAAAAAAAAGAAATAAGAAAAAGAAACAGGAGAAAAAAAGGAGAAAATGAAAGAGAGGGAAGGAAGTAATAAAAAAGGAAAAAGAAAACTCAAAGATCTCTTTCTCCCCCCAGTGTATCTGCATGTGCCATTGTACCACACGTGGCCTTTAATGTTATAAACATTTAATGGCATACTTCCTTACCTCGAATTGAGTAAGAAATTGTTAGAATGGGGAAACATTTAATGAAAGCAAGCATAGACTCAGGTTGCCTTGTCTTGGCTCCTTGCAGAAGTGGGGCTGCTGCCTTTGTGGCGTTAGCTAATAAATGGTGCAGAGTGTAAGAAATCCCAGCTCTACATTCAGAGTTATTCAGTTTCTTAGAGACAGCTGCATGCCCAATACAACCAATTAGCATGCATGTTATGTGCTCGTGTATTGTATTAGTATTCAGAGAGCAGCAGCTTATGCTTCTTTCTCTGGAGCCGTGCTCTCCAAAGAGTGACAGAGCTCACACGAGTGCAGTGTGTAGCTCCAGGCATGCGGTGTGTACGGGAACATGAGGTGTTCCCATGCTGCTGAGGGTGTTCTCAGGTACACACACTGCCTGCCAGCCAACAGCAATATGAAAGGAAAAGGTTCATCTCATTGTCTTGGGAAATTAGCAGCCCCAGGAGCTGCCACTTGGATATCTCTTTGCAGACCGACAGCAGAATCATAGAATCATAAACTCATAGAATGGGCTGGATTGAAAAGGAGCACAGTGCTCATCCAGTTCCAACCCCCTGCTGTGTGCAGGTCACCAACCAGCAGCCCAGGCTGCCCAGAGCCACATCCAGCCTGGCCTTGAATGCCTGCAGGGATGGGGCATCCACAGCCTCCTTGGGCAACCTGTGCCAGTGCTTCATTCTCTGTATGAAAAACTTCCTCCTAATCCTAAGCTGCCTCTCTCTTCTCTTGCAAGTCAAAGCTTTCTGGTCACTTCTGCTCCAGCTAGCTGAGCTCTCTAACAGGGCTCTGCAGCACTCATCACTGATTCATGCCAGTGCTTGCAGGTTTGTCAGCTTCCATGTGCTGAATATGAGCGGTGTCCATACGGTCAATTTGTGTTGTGCAGTGGTGGCCTTTTGTCTGGTCCCTGAGCTGCAAGCCAGAGCTGCATCTGCTCCCAGAGGTGCTGGAAGGTATGGAGGGGCTTGGGAAGGTAGCTCCCAAACTTCCTATATAGAATGTTTGAAAGCCCAGTAAAGTGTGGTTAAGAGATCTTCACGTATCAGAGCGGAAGCATGGTGAGGAGTCTGGAGTCTTTCTGTGCTATTCACTGCTGAGAAACTAGGTTCTGTCTGATAATCCTGCTGCTCTGACATTAAGGAAATAACCCACCTGAACAAGGGCGAGGGAAGGGACCGTCCCCTCTGCTCTGTGTTGTGGCAAGCACCGGGTGCAGGTTGGGTGCTGCCATGTCCAAAGGACACAGAGCTGTTATGGAGCATCCAAAGGAGGGCTGCAGAGATGGGGAAAGGTCTGCAGGGCGGGGGCTGTGAGGAGAGATGAGGGCTCTGGGTTTGTTGGCTCCAGAGCAGAGGAGGATGAGGGGAGGGCTCATGGCCATACAGCCCCTCATGGCTCCTCACAGGGGACCGAGGGGTGAGGAAAAGGCTCTGCCCCAGAGGGTGGTGGGCATGGACTAGAGCTGGAATGTCTTTAGTGGGCATCTTCAAAAGCTGTTAGCTCTGACTGCAGTGCAAATAATGATGAGTTGCTCTTTGAAGCTGGAATCTGCATGCCCAGCATGTCAAGACTTAATAGGTCTGAGGATCCTTACTTTGGGATCAAGAGCTCTTCTGCATCTGTTAATTTGTATGCCAGGCAGGAAGCCGTATCCCTCTTAGACTGGAAATTATGAGGACTGCAATTCTGCTGAGCAACTTGGACAAGTCTAAGAATTTGAAGAGAGACAAACCACTGTGAACATCATACGTGCTTGATCTTTGCAGAGCAAAAAGGGGAGATTGACTGGTACCTTTTTGTACAGCGTGCTCTGTTGCCTCCCAAGGACCAGATGAATGTCCAAACATCCCTACTGAAACATTTTAAGGCTCTGCAAAGCTACAACCAGGAGTAGATTCCATCTGCTTCTCAGAATCTCCTTTGAAAAAGTTGTCCTGTCCTTTACAGCCCCTTTTAAACTCTTTCTCCACAGATGGGACTGGACTGAGGCTCTGGTGAGGCCGCTCTTGGAGTACTGTCTTCAGTTTTAGGTCTCTCAGTTCAAGACACTGAGGTCCAGAGAAGATCAACAAAACTGGTGAGGGGTCTGGAGCACAAGTCTTATGGGGAGCATCTGAGGGAACTGGGGTTTGTTAGCCTGAAGAAGAAGAGGCTCAGGGAAGATGTCACAGCTCTCTACAACTCCCTTAAAGGAGGTTTGAGCCTTAAAGTGAGGGTTGGCCTCTTCTCCTGCGTAACTATCAGTGTGACCAGAGGGAATGGACACAAGTTGCACCAGGGGAGCTTCAGGTTGGATATGGTTAATAATATCCCTGTGATTCTTTATCCCACTGTTTTTTTCTGTAAAGGTGAAATGATTTTTCTACTAGTCAGATATTGGTAGCTTTTGCAAGAAATTCTCATAAATCTTTCATGCTAGTAAAGAGCTCAAGTCAAGCATCCTTAAAGAAGCTGAGCTGCAAGTAACTGTGTTGGGTTCTCTTTTAATGTGAAATTCTCCATTCGTTCTCCAACTGAGCTGCAGGCAAAACCACAGTGCTTTGGTTATTCTGAGCATCTGTGCATTTGACCCAATTACTGTACGGTATCTGTCAGTTGAGAGCAGCATATAATACAGAAATGTCTGATGCTGGAAGCTAATTACTATTTCCTTTGTAACTGATTTTGGAGGGAGATGAAGAGGAGGTGGGAAGAGGGGGATGTGTTGAAGAAAGTAGTTCAGGAGCTTGCAGTAGTTTCCATTTCAAGTGTGACTGCAGGTCATTCCTGCAGTTTAATGCTGAAATGAGAAAAAAAATAGCCTATTTCTGTACCTCCCATACGTTTATGTAACCACGCACGTGCTTATAAAAAGAAACAAATATATCTGGAAAATCTGTAAAGTTTGGATTGACAGCATATAATTAAAGAAACAATCAATCCATAGCATTATAATCTAAGCTGCTCTTACTGCCAGTGAAGAGAGCTATTTAACTTTTTCTGAACCAGAAGAATAGCAGTGGTAGAAATCTTCACCATGCAGCTGATTTGTGCAGTAGTGCACTAGGGAATTGCTTTTAAAATTTGGCTTGAGAAAACAATTTTGGAAAGAGCCAACATGCAGAAGTTCCTGTAATTTCAGTGGCAATGCCACACAGAGCCACTTTGGTACCCTAGAGAATATGGAGCCCAGTTCGTGTGCTTTGTATTTAAACCCATGTGAGCAAGGGTGTGTGATGATGAATCCAGGGGATGCACTGTGAGATGACTTTTGCACACCTGCTGTGTGAGCAGCTCTGCAAACAGGAAGGGTAACGGATTGCATAGCAGCTCCCATGGGCTGCAGGAATGATTTGCAGCATGCCCTGGAGGATCCAGATCTGATGGACCAAGTGCTGCATAGTAACAAATCCAGCATGCCCAGGATATGCTGGATTACCATTGCATACAGCACAGACATAGCATGTGTACTGTGTGACCAGTTATCCAGGATTTGTCCAGGGTTTCTGGAAGGCTCTCACAAGGACAATGGCCATTTGGCTGAGTTCTGTTCAGGTAATCATCCTAAGCACCACTGGAGTCAGCCTGGAGAAGAGAAGGCTGCGGGGTGACCTCATTGCAGCCTATCAATACCTGAAGGGAGCCTACAGAGGGGAGTAAACTCTTCAAAAAGGCTGACAACAGCAGGACTAGGGGAAATGGATCGAAGTTGAAGGAGGGAAGATTTAGGTTGGATGTTAGGGGGAAGTTCTATACAAGGAGAGTGGTTAGGCCCTGGAACGGGCTGCCCAGGGAGGTTGTGGATGCCCCGTCCTTGGATGTGTTCAAGGCCAGGTTGGACGGGGTCCTGGGCAACCTGATCTGAATGTGTGTGTTTGGTGGCCCTGCTGGGCAGGGGGGTTGGAACTACATGATCCTTGAGGTCCCTTCCAACCCGGGTGATTCTGTGATTCTGTGATTCTGAGTCTTGGATTGACTCTAGAGACGTGGATTCTTGGATGCTGTTACATCTACTCCAGTTTTGAACTTCTCCATGCTAGGTAGAGACAACACTGCAAACACAGTGGGAACGTCAAGATTTTAGTGTTGCACTGAAGTATAGCCATGCTCCATTTGCAACTCTGGAGCAAACAGCTTGTTCATTTGGAAAAGCTGTTCTGCAGTTCTTGATGCTGTATGGTTTGCACATGCTTTCTTTTCTCAAAACCCTGAGAGGATGTGGGTTGATGTTGACAGAGAGCTGCTACATAAGTAGAATTCTGTATTATTCTATACAGTTACGAAATCTAACTTCCCCTTTTTGATTTCTGCTGTTTATATGGAAAGGTGATACATTTTGGTCCAAGTGCTAGAAACTTTTGTTCTGGAGATACCAACATAAACCTGCTTTTCTTCCCACTGATGACATTAGACCTTGAAACATAATTTTGCTGACATTTCTGGCTGGGCTTATAGTAAAAACATTGAGAAACGTGTGCTCAGGGACATGGTTTAGCAGAGGGTTAGAGTTAGGGTAGTATGGTTAGGTCACGGTTGGACTCAATGATCTTTAAGGTCTCTTCCAACCTGAGTGACTCTGTGATTCTGTATCGCTCATGCAGCTGAGCTTCTTGCTCTCCAGATGGCTGCAGTGTGCCCCTTAGTGGAGCAGCCATTTGTGTGGCCCCTGTGTCCCATGGGGACTTCTGGCTGTGCCTAGGCAGTGGCTGGAAGAGTCAACATTCGATTCGACACATCACACCATTTGTAATTCCTCCTCTTGAAAACTCTGAATTTTGTCTTATTTTTTTCTTTTCCCCCTGTTAGTCCTCACAAGCAGGTTTCTGAAGGTGTCTGAAATGCAACAAGAGACTTGTGTGCTCCTGGAGCTATACTTGGAGCCTGATGAGACACCCTGAAGCATCTCATCTGGTGCTGGACACTTCAGAGTGGAAAGCTGAACAGAGCTCTTTCAGGAGAGCTGTGGTCATGGCCATAAGTACGTAGCCAACAGGTGAGGTTCATATACAAGTTAAGATATATCAAGGCTCTCCAACTCTTGGTGGAAGGTTGGGCTGTCAAAACAATTGACTTATAAAAAATACTGAGTACTTCTATACCTTTTTTCCTCTGACAAGAAAGTCACTTTGCAGAATTCAGCTTAATTCCTGAGCAGCTCAGGCTGTAAAATAGTCATGAAAATGCATAATCATTGCCTTGAATATATTTACAAATGCACCAAATATGATAAATTTTCTATGGAATAATAGATGTCACAGATACATTCAAAATGATTCTTCTACCTTTCTTTGAATGTGCACTTTGAAGAATCATTTTTATCCCAAATCCCTTAGGACTTTTTTTCTCCATAGGAGAATAAGGATTTTGCCCAGGTTGCTTCAATAAAGAGCTTTCCCTTACGCTTGTATGTTGATTCCTGTGGCATTATAAATTTAATGTATGTACCTCTTTTATATGAATCATTTAAGAGCATAACTCTGTAGGGGAATATCTGAAGATTAGCCTCTATTTGGTCCAAGTTCTAATGAGGCCAGTGGAGAGACTTCTTGCCAGGCATTCCTCCAAGACTATTTCTGCCTTACAGCTGGAGTGGAGATAAGGGTTATTGCCCTGTGGCTGCTGTGTTTGAACTAGGATGCAGAAGGTAGAATAATTATTGCTATCTTTAACCAGTAGATAAGCTTAAAGCAGTTGGGTTGCTTGTTTATGACTCTGTGAAAAGAAGGACGTCTTAGTGAGCTCCTTGGGAAATGATTTGGGGTGGATTCCCAACAGGTCAGGTTGATTTACTTATCCTTAATTGAAGATCATCAAGATTAATGGTCAGACAATGCTTAACACCTGGTGGGTATGGTTAGATGTTGAGACAAGACAAAGCCAGGTGTTAAAAATATCAAGGTAGATTTTTTTTGTTTTTTGTTTGAGTAAGCACTTTTAAGTGCCATATCTTGCCAAGAACTGACTAACCAAACCAGTAAAAAGTGATTGCCATTGCTTCAATGGATGGAATCATAAATAGAGAGGGAAATGTCAGTGCTAATTTTGGTACCTGCACTGTCTTCGGAAATGTGACTTTTGCTAATCGATCTTGCTATCTGAGGATATTCTTTGTTATCTATTCAAGAAGATGAGAAAGACTCGGGGCATGGCAAGATACGACTCTACAAGAAGGAGTTCATGAAGAGATATTAGAACCAGTGGTGAGTCCAAGCCAGGAAGCTCACAGAGAGCACAGAGGACCATGTAAATTGGCTAAGATATGTTGAATCACACTGTTGGCCAGAGTAGTTCTTCATTAACTCAGTGTGTTAGTGGAGAGTGTTTCAAGAGGAGGACCTTGGGCTGAGGGCTCTATGTCTCTTCAGGTGAGTTACACCAGATGCATCTATCTGTCTGCTGTGATCTATCTATTCAGATAGATCTGTGGTAATTATTCTTCAACAAGGTTCCCTGTAGCGACAGTGGATGGATCAAAAAAAAGCATGAGGTGTCTACTGAGAGCTTTTAAGCTTCCACTTGGCCAAAACACTCTTTTGAGGTGCCTCTGGCATCACTGCAAAGTTCAGCCAGTGCTCCAATTAGTGCCGTGCGTGCAGCTGACATCCATGAACTGTTTCTTTTGATTAAAAATCATCAAAGACAAGTGGTCTGGAAGGCATAAAATAGGGAAATTAGAGGAAAAAAAAAAATTTAAAAAAGGCACAGTATGTAACCACGTAACTCTGTGATACAGTACTGCCATTGCTGCTAAAAGACCGTGAGCTTCCCAGTGATTTTTCAGAGTCTGGGGAGGGATGCTTCTCATGCTTGTCTGAACTTTTCTTGACCTGACTGCAACTTTACTTGGTTTATTTGTGAGGGCAATTGCTCTAGTTGCCTATGCTAGTGTCTATGGCTAATTTATTTTCCTTTCTTAACCAGAGTTTTATATAGATAGCAGTAACAAGAAAACAAAAACAAAAACATTTATAGGTCAATTGAAGATCCTTCTCAGGAAACGGCAGTTTGCATTCTAAAGTCTTGCTGCACAGCTCAGAAAACAACTCAGCTTGGAAAACAACTCATAAACGAATCTTTGCTTTCTTGAGCTGTGACCCACAGGGCTGAGCCTTCTGTCTGGGATGCAGATCAGAGAGTGCATTCCAGGAATGGGAGGAGAAAGGTAACAGACTGATTATTTTGGATAGGTTTCAGACATCTATACCTGTCAGATACCTTACTGTCCAGCCCAAAGTAAATTTTTAGGGCTCTGAGCTCTTGCTAGAGCCAGCGGAAGGAGTCAGATGCTCCTGGTGTATCACTCAGCTGCCCCAGCTGAGGTCTGGTAGAGCTCATGGCAAGTTGGCAGGTGGGCAGCTGAGATGGCCTAAAAAGTTTGTAGACTTTTAGAGCACCACAGTGGAGGAAATGAATCCCACTTTTAAGCAACTCAGCCTCTGGAGCTGGACTTCTCACTTGTTCATTGCTTGTCCCTGAGGGTGCCATGAGTTGAGAGTTAGCCAGAAAAATACAGCAGGAAAGTGGGTCACTGCAGCAGCAAAGCAAGCTTTCCACTGCACTGAGTCTGCTGGAAGAGATTTGGGACATGGCTGCACCATTTGGTGGGTGGAAGCCCACAAGTGAGAAGCTGAGGACGCAGAGCTGAGGCTCTGAGCAGGATGCCACCTCTCTCAATGCTTGTAAGCATCTGGTGGCATTGCACGAATTTACCAGCACAGATCAGGAAATAGTTTTAACACTTACTGATGTCAAAGCATTTGACTGAAGCACCGAAGTGCTTTGCAAGGCCTTGGCTCTGCACTGAATCAGTGCTCCAAAAACCACCTGCCCTCCCTTGGGAAAGAGCACAGTTGATATCCCGTTGTTTGTGAAAGCTGCCCTGTGGATAATCTCATTTGCATCCTTGCCCTGCTCCTTCACAACCGACACTTCGGAGCTCCCCTGGCCTTGTGAGGGATGCAGACAGCAGACAGGCTGAAGGAGAAATAACCATTTCCGCTGCTTAAATGGAAGCAAAGAGGATTTCCACGCTCAGCAATAAAAGCACAATTGCCTCAGCCCCAGGTTTGCCTGCAAGTGATGGGCAAAGCTGCAGCTGCCCTGAAATTTTATCAGTGGTGCAGAAAGAAGGCAGCAATAGCTTTTATAATGTGCCCAGCAATGGTGGGGAAGAAATGAATGGACCAATGTGAGCTTGTTGGGGTCCTTGTGCAAGGCAAGGTATGTCAAAAATGGGGGAGCTGGGATTTTGGGATGCTGGTGTTACTCTGTAATCCTCCCATGTGTGCAGCAGGGTTGGAGGGATGTGTTCTACCCTAAAAGAAGGATCTGGCACTAAAAGTATTCTGCTCCTTGGTTCAGTGTGGCTCAGTCTTGCTCAGCATGAGGCAAGTTGCTCACCAGTTTGCCCATGCCTTCCTCCAGGAGTGTACAACTTTTTTCCTTATATCCAACCTAAATCTCCCCTCTTTGAGCTTGAAGCCATTTCTCCTTGTTCTATCACCACAGATAGAAGAGTCTGTCCCCTTCTTTCCTGCAGATCCCCTTCAGGTATTGAAAGGCTGCACTCAGATCACCTCAGAGCCTCCTCCTCTCCAGCGCTCTCATTCTGTCCTCACAGGGAGATGTTCCATCCCTTGGATCATTTTTGTGGCCCTCCCCTGGACATTCTCTGACAGATCCACGTCTCTACACATCTTCAGCTGCATTTTCAAATTTTACACTGGAAGAAATTTTTACCAAATAGATGCAGCAGATAAATTCACCAGCTTCAGAGCATGATGCAGTGGCAAGGCTGAATTCAATGAGGTGATGTCCCAGCAGGTGCAAGGTAAGTCTCCCTCTGTGCATAGCAGAAACGAAAAGCACATTGCTAGACACATCTCCTCACCACAGCCAACTCCTCTGGAAGCTGTAAGGCATTATTATGCAGAGGATGCTGCTCTCTCCTTGCTGAAGAGGTGCAGAGCCTTGGCAGCCTACATGAGGAGGAGGGATGGGCAGCTGTTATAGGCATTTGAGAGCTGACAGTACTAGAAAAGAGAGATCAAAGCATATTTATCTCATTGTCCTTTTCCTGCATCCCTATTTCCATAGCATCCCAGAATGAAGGAGAACTTTTTTCTTCCCCTGTGCTTTGTTAACTAGCAAGCATCTGTTCATTTTAAGCTCAAGGAGGGAAGGTTTAAATTGGATGTGAGGGGAAGCTGTTTACTATGAGAATGTTGAGGTGCTGGAACAGGCTGTCTAGAGAGGCTGTGGATGCCCCATCCCTGGAGGTGTTCAAGGCCAGGTAGGATGGAGCTCTGGGCAATCTGGTCTAGTGTTAGATATGGAGATTGGTGGCCCAGCCTGAGGCAGGAGGATTAGAACTTGATGTTCTTTGGGGTTCCTTCCAACCCAAGCCATTCTATGAGTGTGGGATTCTATGATTACTGCAGGAGTTACCTCTTTACGGAGAGAGATTTTACTTGGTCCCTTGCTGAGCCACAGTGCAGGATAATGTGATGAATAGGTCAGATGCTGTTTGGATGAGCTGTGGTGGCTCATACTTTGCCTTTTCACTTTTATGTTTATATAGTCTATGCCACATCACTGCACAAGCCTCAGTTTCCCTATACATAAAATAAAGGAGCACTTACTTTGAAGCTGCTGGCTTGGAAGCTCTGCACTGCATCATTATTCATACCGACGAGTCTCTTAGCATTGTAAACGAAGCACAGAATAAACTGAGATCATTGGCTTGGAGAGTTGGACTAGATAACCTAAAGGTCTCTTCCAACACAAGTGATTCTATGATTCTATGACACTGAGTCTTACTGTTACTGTAATCTTTATTTTTCCAACCCCTTTTTTTTTCTGGATGCCTGCCTCCATTTGTCAAGATAGATATACAGTGCAAAGACCACAATAGCATTGGTCCGTTGTCCTGCAGCCCAGCTACAGGATGTAAGGAATAAGTCTTGGATACAAGGAAAAATTCTTTGGCTGTAAAGAAAAAGTCTGTCACAGTGACTTGCAAGGCCAGGGTGGATCAGGTCCTGGGCAACCTGATCTAGCTGTGGATGTCCCTGTTCATTGCAGGGAAGCTGGACTAGATAGGCTTTAAAGACCCATTCCAACCCCATTTAGATGTTCGTGGATGTAAGTACAAAGCACTCAACTAGCATTAATCATAACGCTCACTCCTGATTCTCACTAAAAAAATGATGGCTTTGCATGTCTGTATGGACACAGGTGATTCCCATGGCCAGGAATAAGAAGGCTTTGTTACTAATGGATGTAAAATGAATTAATGAGGCCTTCAAATGCACCTTTGCAACTGCCCAGAAGGAAGAGCGCGATGTTTCTTAGTATTGCATGGGACCCAGGGAAATTAAAAACATATTGACAAACCAACCCGTAAAAAGCTATCTAATAATCCCTCGTGTTTTCACATCAGGTCACAGTTTAACGAGCTGCCGTGACTTCAACAAATGCCATTTCCTTTGTCCAGCTGTTTGCACAGAAAGGAAGGCTGGTTTGGCCAGCCAGCAGAACTGCTCCTTTACATTTCTGACTGACGCAGGACAAATAAAAATAGACTTCTGCTGCAAACATAGAGCCACCTTGCTTATCTCAGAGGTAAACAGCACGACAGGCTGCTTACAGCCCCTGTTCTTCTGCCTTTTGGCTCAGCAGGTGAATATCTCATGTTCCCAGATGATGCTGTTAGAAGGTACCTTGGGGTAAAGAATGCATGGGCCCAGAGCAAGGGGAGAAGAGGTGAAAACAGAGGGGCAGAAAGCAGTGAGGAATGGCTGACTTTTTATAGTTTAGGTTGTGAACTTGCTCTCTTTATGTTTTCCATTAGATTTCTATCCTAGCCCTATTAGCAACCATTATTTGTCCACTGGCTGTTACCACCCAATTGAGACCTTAACAGCAATGCTCTTTGAACCTCTGTGTGATATAAATGTGATGTAAATGACACCATTAAGTATTTTTTCCCTTTGGAAGCTTTGAAGCCCTTGCATTACCCGTAGGCTGCCCTGAGTTGTGCCTGTCAGTAAATTAAAATATGGACTGATAAATTCTGCACCTAAAAGTCTCCTCCATGCACACAGTTTGAGGTCACAGTAAATCAAGATATGAAACAGAGGATGAATTGGCCTGGTGTAGCTTTAGACACCTCCACTGTTGATACCTCGAGCTGAGGTAGTCCCAATAAGCTTCAAGATGAGGAGTAGGAACTTCAGGTGAGGTCCAGCTGCCTAAACAAAGAGTCTTAGAGCTGCTGTAGTTGCTGTGGGTTTCCCTTCCAGGACTAATGTTGCTTTGACAATATGATGGATATGTGTTGTAAATCCTGTGTTACATCTTTTGTTCTCGTGTAGATGTCTGTAACACCTTTGGTCTCTCATGTGGCATTAGGCACAGTGTAAGCCTACCATCAGATATGTAATTAATCTGATGAATTTTAGCTGTCCACTTGAGATGAAATCATAGAATCATAGGATCATAGAATCACCAAGGTTGGAAAAGACCTAAAAGCTCATCCAGTCCAACCATTCACCTATTCCCAATAGCTCCCACTAAACCACGTCCCTCAACACAGCATCCAGCCTTTCCTTGAACACCCCCAGGCTCGGTGATTCCACCACCTCCCTGGGCATCCATTCCAGTGCCTGACCACCCTTTCTGAAAAGTAATACTTCCTCATGTCCAGCCTGAATCTCCCCTGCCGTAGCTTGAAAAAATGATTGCAGATTTGCTGCATTGCTTAATCAAATTATTAATCAATTAACTATTAATCAAATCTCTGGTGACTTTAAGTAGATCTTAGTTATAAGTCCAGAAAATCAAAACGCCATGGCTTCAGCTCCAGTAGATTCAGAGTATAGTTGAAATTTGGTCCATTCTTGGCTAGTTTCACAAACCCTGGGTTGCATTGCTTCAGTTATCAGTGGTCATGAAATTCAAACGTGAAGAAGTGCCCCAGTATGACTCTACATTTGAGTCCAGACAGAAGGAAGCAGAAGGACGCACATCTCTCATGCAGGAGGAAAACTGGAGCAAGCAAAGGTCTGATTTGTTTTTGCTCCTATCTGGAGGGTAAGCCTGACATTTCTATCTGCCAATAGCAATTTATTGTGAAGCAGCCCTGCAGGGAGGGTTTCTTCATGCTAAATCAACCAGCAAATGAAATGAAACTTGTATTGCAACCAAATAAGACATTTATTTACAATGTACATGGCTGGATGCATAAATAATTTAAATATAAGCAGCTGCAATTTCAACACATTGAACTAAAGCCTCCCTAACAACCCTGCAGAAGACAAAAATTAAAACTCCGTTAGTAAGGAAGCTGAAAATACATGTAAGTGTGTTTTTTGTTCTCATTCTCTTTGTGGAGAGAAAGAATTCTGTAAGGCTTACAAGGAAGATGACCACTTTAATGATCATCTGGTGAGCTTTTCATCCCAGCTAACATCTCTTTCCTGAAGCCATGGTCAGATTCACTCCCTGATGAACAAAAGTTGCCTAAAAGATGGTTTTAAAGAGTACTGGTAATGAACCAAAGTTAGAAGTATGAAATATACTACTGGAGGTGGAAAATATGTTCTCTGCTTTTTCTGAAAAACTCAATAAATATTCTAATTACAAAGTAAGTGCTGACATAGTAAGGGTAATTATGTTCTTAACAAGAGTAAGGTTCTTTCTGGACTGAAGTGTATTTTTTTTATATAATACTCAAGGTTCCCATGTTCAGTAGTCACGAAAAGGTTCTCATTGTAACAATTTGTATTAAACATTAACAGAGAAAATAAGAAATGAAAAATAATGTATAAATTAAAAGAAAGGACATTGTATGTCCTGCAAAAATTGCAGGTTTGTATTTCAAGTAAAGCCATAATCGTTGCCTCTTTCCTCTGTTTTTGAATTGAAATGATTTTCATAGCGTCTTCATCATCATATCTTGATTGAATTTCCTCTTAGAATGCACATTCTTGTTCATGAGAGCTTGTTACTGATTTTTTGTGTTCCCTGAAGCAGGGAAGTCGTATTGTCAAGGGGAGCTTTGGGTGCCATTCATTGAATGTCCAGGTTTCCCTTGGCAATGCCTTTGTAGCCATTGCCTCGGACCTTTGCAGAGCAGCTCACACTCACTGTGCATCTCGAAATCTGAGAATTTACATGAAGTGCAGACTGGGAAAAGAGATCTTTGTATGATGGACCTTCTCCTTTCAAACAGGAGAATCGGTCGTTTCAGTGTCTGCTCTGTATTTAGGTCCGGAGTCTTAATTCAGACAACCTGGGGTTATTTGAGTGTATTGCATCTCTCAGCTGCCTCAGTTCGTCTGCTACACCTGGATAGATGAATATCCCCCTAAAGAGAATTCACTGGATTGACAAGAGGTCCCTGGAAAGGAGTTCAGTTGAGTGGCTTTGACACTAACAACTGTATAATAGGTACTGGGCGAAAGAAGTTCCACCCGGAAAGTCAATACTACATTAACAATTGCTTTTTGCTTTCTATTTACAAAGCTGACAGTAGTTTTTCACACTCTGACCCACTTTGATCCTTTATGTGCAATGCAATGTAGTTTTTCAACTTCTTGTCCCCACAGAGACAATGGCTTTACAGCACGGTTGGGTGGAAGGTGAAACTCAACCTGAGGTTGAATAGGGTCTGTCAATACATCCTAGGCTGATGATAGGATTTTTTACCTGTCCCGTTAAGGTTATATGAAGAAGCCAAATCTATGCAAGTGAACTATTTGTGCTTGAGAAGGTCAGAATAGATTTAAGTGGAATAAATTGTAATTCAGAATGGTGGAAATCTGTATTGTTCCCCCACTGGGTAG
This sequence comes from Centrocercus urophasianus, assembly GCF_019232065.1. Classification (NCBI taxonomy): domain Eukaryota; kingdom Metazoa; phylum Chordata; class Aves; order Galliformes; family Phasianidae; genus Centrocercus; species Centrocercus urophasianus. Next base: position 46,243,559 of record NW_024884711.1, read on the forward strand.
CGTTGTACCAACTTTTATTTGCTTTCCAAGAACGGGAAAAACTTTGGTAATGAGTTTCTGCACCCAGTTTCTCTCTACAATAATAGGACTGCCATTTATGTTCACTGCTGAAGTGCTTCATACCTGTGTGTCACACTGTGCTGCACTTCTCAGCACTTCTCAGCTCCTTTGCCTTTTGAGTCCTTTTTTGGCTTCAAGAGAGATGCTCTAGTTGAGTATATATGATCCACTTGGAACCTGCTTGAAATGCTCCCTAACAATCTCCCCTTCACTGGACTAATTATTACCTTGCTCTTTTTGACTATGTGATACCTAAAAAGCCTTTTAAAATTTATTTTGTTTTATGGTGAAGAGGCCATAGCACTTCAGATTATATTGATATTGTTCACCTTTGTTTAAGGGTTGGGCAATTCCAGAACTGGAATATTACTATGGATCTGGGCAGCTCTCAGAACAATATTGCATTAATTTACATTCTGCAGTATAATTAGACTGACATTTGAATAATGAGAGCTGCTAAATTATGTGTATCTATTTTCGACGTTATAAAAGGTACCCACTGACTGTTATCACTGCTTACCTCCATAGATGTGACCCTTATGCTTCCAATTTGTCACAATTATTGTGTGTTATGAATTGCACACCTATTAATCACTGTGTGTGTAGAATTAACGAGGCGATGTAGTAGGATATTGCAGCAGCAAGAATTAATTTTGATCATCATTTTGGAAACATTATCCATGTTAGAAATATTACTGTAGATAAATTATATTTGCTAAGCCTTTGAAAAAGTTTAATTTGCTTTACAAGCTGCCACCTCAGACAGAGTTACTAACCTCACCCATGTAAAACTCTGAGATGGAAGCCCAAGCTCCAGGTCTTTGGATTATGCTGTTCTGTACACTGCTACTCTTAGTTCAACACTTTCAGTCTTGCCCAGCTCGAATAAATAATTTCAACAAACAAGTAATGTCCTACACGAGGAAAGAAGACTGTATATAAAGAAAAGATGTGCTACTGCCACGGCCTGCTGAAATGGAGCGTTACTCCCCAGGCTTGTTAGAAACAAGCATGCTGGAAAAGAGATGGGGTGCATGAGAAAACAAGCCCTGACTTCTTCCCATTACAGAAAGTCACCTCAGTGCAACTGAAAGAAACTGAAGGCTTTCAAATTCCTATTTTTTTCTTCTTTTTTTAATATTCAAGAATATAAAGTAGCCTTATTCAACCACGCACAGTGTAGAAGGACTTGATCTTGCAGTTCCAGGATGGTGTGCTCACCCTACCTGGTTGCTTTGGCAATGAGCTGAGTTAGCAGAAGGGAGGCAGTGCTGCCTTTTATTCTTTCTGCAAGTGTATTTGAGTTTATTTTGACTTTTTTTTTTTTTTTTTTTTTCCTTTTTCTTTTTTGTAATTACAAAAGGCAGAAGTGAAAATGTTCTCCTTCACATCACAAATGTTTTTGTTTTTTATTCAAATGGCATTTTGAGGTTTCTCTTTTCCAGGGAGAATGAAAAAAGAAGCCACAGCATGTATATTTTAATGCTTTCTACAAATAAACCATGCTGTGTTTTTTTCCTCTTCCCTTCGGTCCTCAGCAGCCAAACAAGTGCAGTCAGTTATTCTCACAAGTCCTTTTAACCATCACAAATGATGAAAGATTTCCTCTGACACGGGGAAGTTGGTGAGAACCCAGCATTCAGGAGTCTCTACCATTTTGATTCCAAGCTTTGTTGTTGTCCATCCCTGGCCACAGTGGCAGTAACCCACTCCAGAACTGCTTGTCCCTGGCCAGTCGTGTAAATGGGAAAGGAGAAAATTGGTCGGTATCCTTTCCCAGAACAGAGAAGACTGTGACTACAAATAATCTTTTCATTTACAAACAGATCCTTGGAAATGTGATGAGCACGAAGCAAGGAAGGGGTGAGTTCAGACTCAGCCAAGAGGACAAAGCCAGACGTGATTTGGCAGTGGGAAGACCAGGCTGAGTAATGTGCACTCGTGATTACTGCTGTCTGAGGGACATCTCTGAGAGCTGTGAGATTTATGTGGACCTTCTCCCATCATAGGCTGAAACAAACGGCATTTCATCCAAAATCTAAGAGTCCTGCTGGAATAACTCCAAAGCAGTCATCTGTTTAGATTCTTATCTGTAAATCAAGTGGGATACATACAGAGTGGAGTTTAGCAGAGGATGAGATCACACAAGTACTGACTTAGTGGGTCATATATGACAGGATGAAATGAAAAGCTGCATGTAATCTGAACCAGAAATCACATTGCATGCAGTCTTCTGTAAGAACTTCCTCCAACACAGCAGACAGAAGCTGCATTTCTATCAGATGCTCATAATAATTAGATGGGAGCAAGCAAAATGTAAAGACATGCTATGGCTTCTAGCTATTCCATGCTAGAGAGCTTAGAGTTAGGTAGCTGATAAGGAACAGCTACTGATTAGGCATCCCAGCAACATAAACCTGCAAGTGTTGGACTAGGCAGATTCTTGGCAGTAGCAACCAACTCAGTATGGGTCTCCTGCTGCCAGTACTTTCCTTCCTTTGTAACATGAAATTCTCATGTGGATACAGGTAAAAGGTAATAATTGGGTGCCACCACTTATCAGAAGGCAGGGAAGGACATACAGACGTGGGTGTTGATATGGCACTGTACTAAAGCATTGCCCAGGTCCTGCCCACACCTCTCTGTTTCTGAGGCCTTTTATGTCATCCGCTGGAAAAGTGCAAAATGCTCTATTGCTGTTTTCACTTATGCAGCTTCTTGGCTAGAAAACCAGTTTAGAATCTCCTTTTACCAACATATTAGCTGAAATAAGATCAGAAAATACACTTGTCACCCAGGACGTCAAACCATCAAGGTACTGCAGTCATAAGCTGAATTGTTCTGTTAGTTCTTGGATAACTAAGTGTTGTACAGTATAATTTAAGCTTGTTTGTCCAACAAGCTTTGTAACTCTCAGACTTACAAGTTAGGGTCTGTTTTTCTTTCTTTCCCTCCTTCTGTCCTTGTCAATATGCAATAAGTGCATGTCCTGTAGGGTTGCTCTGAAAATCTAGAGCAGAACAGATGTCAGTTCCTGTACTCTTAGGTTGTGAGTGATAATGGTCCAAGCCCTTGATCTCAAGCAGGCAGAGTAGAGATATTCTTGAGAGGAGAGGTTCAATTAATAGTATGCAGAGATGGGCTGTGGGAGAAGGGTTCATCACTAAGCACGTTGATGGGGAGCTCTAATGCCACACACACAAAACTCTTTCCTACTCTGGTCTTTGGCTATAAGGCCAACTTGGTTCTTAAGATACTACTATGTGGGAAATGCTTTTTCTAGATGACATTTCAACTTGCCTAGTTTGGTTCATCTGATCCAGCAAGAAGTTAATTGCACAGGGAGTTATACTGGTGGGAATGAATCCTCTGTGAGTGGTGTTGGAGGAGGAGGTGTAAAGACTTTGAGTGTGGACAGTATAATAGCAGTGACAGAATGCTTGGGCACCCTGTGCTACGCTCCTCTGATTCTCAGACAATCCAAAACCTTTCTAAGCTTGTCTGAAAACAACTGGACTCTATGGATTGCATGGAGAGAGTAGAAGCAACTGGTTGAATGTGGAGGGAAGGTAATCTAACAGCTAAAATTGATTCACCACAGAGGAAATTGCTGTATTGTTGTGGAGATCACAGATGTCGTCATTGTAGTATTTTGCCATGGAAACCACAGGGGATCAAGGGAAAAATATGTCATTGCCCATTTTTAATCGTCTCTCTTTTTTTTTTTTAATTGAGAATGATGTTTTTGCAGCCATGAAAAGCCACTTCACTGCTGAACTTACACGATGAAGCTCTCAAAGCCAAGCTCAAGAATCCCAGATATTGGTGGTCACATATTCTATCAAATTCTAAATAGCAGTGAGTGTCTGAGGAAAGCAATGCTACCCTCATTACAAACCAGGAGGGGTGACCCTTGCACAGAGGGCACACAGCAATTTAAGGATGGGGTTTAGTGATGAGTTTTGCCCTGGACTTCTTAGATGACTTTCATCAAAGCTGCTTACATTGATTATTTCTGGGTAGTGATTTGACCTGCTCACATGGAAGATATTTTTGTCAGTATGTGATCACCATTGCTTCTGTAGACACAGAATAAATGCAGTTGATTGAGCTTGGCCTTGGTATGATGCTCTTTCTGATTTCTGATTTCTGTTTTAATCCACAGAGGGATACAGTAAAAGTCCGTATGCAATGTCTTTGCTTCTCAAGATGCTCCAGAGCATTAAACCTTTTGCTTTCAAAAGAAAGTAGTTAAGCCACACAGAAAAGAAGACTTGCCATCCCAAGCTTGGGCTTTATCAACCACGTCAACAATGGGTGTAGACCAGCTTAAGGAGGAGGTGAGCTGTGAAACTGAACCTATGAACAAGGAAAAGCTCATTGATTCCTCACTGCAATATATTTTCCACTGTCTAATATTCAAGTGCATTAAATAATGTGCCTTTTATAAGAATAATTACTGTTAGCTTGCATTTGCCTGCTAGGCAAAGCAGAGGAAGTCTGAAGCTTTGTTCTGAGTAATAAAGGCCTGAAAAGACAGCACTACTTAACTGGGCACACAGCAAGAATGAAACACATCATGCAGAGGCAGATGTGACACTCTTGGGAAAGCAGGAGAGGAGGATGCAAAGTTGAAGTCTAGATCTGCTGATCTGGAAACTGCATTGCAATGGATGATGCCCCATGTCATTAAATATGTTTCAGAAGGATATTCCACTGTCCAACTCTACAGTTGCAACAATTACACGCGTGCAAAGGTATGCACACCTACAATACAGAAATGATTTAACACCATATGGCAAAAGTGCCATCATTCTGTAATAGTGTGGCTATCAACATCACATGTGACTCTCACCCCCAAAAGACATTCAGCCATCTATATCGTGCTGTGTTGTGGCTTTCTTTGTGGTGGTTTTTGGGATCACATGTGGTACTCTGTGATCTGGTTGGTACTGCGTCTTCTTCTGGCACAGATGTTCTCAAAGAAGGACCAATGGACGTGTGAGCAGAGCAGACTGTGTAGCCTGGTCTTTCCCAGGTGAACTGCTCGGTCCCTTGAGGAGCTGGGAAACAAAGGCTCTGGAGTACAAAGAGGTGAGAATGGAGCATGAGAGAGATGGGGGCAAGCCTGGACAAAAGGGTTGGGGTTGAGTTAGGTGAGCAGAGGGATGAAGGAGTGAGTTAGAGAAATTACTGCAACCAACCTCTTGGGTTACCCCATTCCTGAGATTGTTCAGTCTAGAGAAAAGAGAAGGCTCAGGGGAGACCTTACTGCCCTCTCCAACTGTCTGAAAACAGGTTGTAGCAGGGTGGGGATCAGACTTCTTTCCATTAAGTTGTGCCACAAGAGGTTCAGATTGGATGTTAGGAAAAGTAGGCATTGGCACAGGCTGCCCAGGGAGGTGGTGGAGTCATTGTCCCTGGCGATGTTGAGAAATATGAGGATGTGGCACTGAGGGAAATGGTTTACTGGATGTGATTGGGATGGATTGATGGTTGGATGGTTGGACTAGATGACTGTAGAGGTCTTTTCCAGCTTCTCTGATTCTGTGATTGAAGATTGTTACGCATAACTCTAGGCTCGTTACCTCTTAGATTCAAACAATCTGGACCACAGAATCAGAGAATCATAGGATGGCTTCTTCTTCATAGAATGGCTTTTTTTCCTCCACCACCTTCGTGTCTTCTTCAGAACTGAGAAAAATGAATTCAAACACCAGTTGGAATATCTTAGACACGACTTCTTCACAATGGTTTTATTGCTTGTTTTCAGCAGTGTCAACCACAGAGAAGAACCTCCTCTGAAGCAAGGAGATGAACCAAGTACAAAGGAACAAAAAAATAGCCATTTCATTGCATTTGTACAGAGTCAGAACAAAATAAATAACATCAGGCAAAAGGCCATGAAACAAGGTGGAGATTTCACCTGTGCCAAGCAAGCAGGCCTGTTCCAAATACATCACGAGCACCTACATACGTAAAAATCCACAGAAATGTGGCTTAACAATGATTCCCTGTTCATAGCCAGTTTTTATCACTCTTTGCTGTCAAAGCGTATTTACAGGAGGGCAGAACAGGGGGGCTAAAAGTCTGAATGAGTTTTCAGAGTCACCAAAGAGTTGGTTGGCACCAGCTACTGAACAAGGACAGCCTGTGCTGTGTTTGAAACAGAATATGAAAAATGCACTCTTGAATTCAAAAGTTTTTGTTTTTGTTTTTAAGCTTGATTTATTATCCACAGAGTATAAAAGAATGTGTGACTTTTTGCTTTTTGAATGTGCTCTTCAGATTTCCTCTATGTACAAGTTTACAGCATCCACAAAACTGGGGTATAAACCGCCAAGTGCTCTACTGATGTCAATTTTTGTGTCCTAAAGGCCTGGCCTTCAGAGCACTGTGGGCATTAATTTCCCATAGAGACCTGCTACACAGTTTCCAGTCCCAATGACTATCTTATCCCTGTGATTCTGCAGCAGTGTGCAAAGAAGTAGGGTTTTGAAGTAGGGTTTTGAAGTAGAAGTAGGGAAAGAAGTAGGGTTTTGAACCCAGGGCTTCTCAACACAATGCAACACCGTGCAAGGGAGCAAAGTCTGAGGACTTCCAGAGAAAAGGAGGTGGAAGAAGTGGTCTGTTGGCCCAGGAAAGCCATGGTTTGTAACTTTATAGATATCTGGGGGAAATAAAAAGATCAGTTGTAACTGTATTTCGTCACACCAGCGTATAAATCCTGGCTTTGGGAAGAGGGTAAAAGCTCATTGACTGAAAAAAAACATTGAATTCTATGCAGCTCTGGATTTTGGGATGTCTGACTCCAAGTACCAGACTGGGATTTAGTTCTACTCCCTGTAACACCAGCTAGTTACAATCCCACCAGAGTCACTCCAGATGATTGATATGAATGCACACGAGGCCAAGGGTTGGTCTCCTGCTCCTCTAGGGTCATCTACAATTGAGAAGCATCACAGTCCCATCCAGCATAAATACTGGTGTGTGAAAAGTGCAAAGCTGCCTGGAGAGTCATGGAGCCCTGGACTGCAGTCTTTATCGCCAAGAATTCAGCACTTTCACCATTGGTGCAGAGACAGCTGTGCCCAGTCCAACATCTTCTTCAGCCCAATGAGCTACTTGAAGGCAGAGAGGATGGCACAGCAGAGGGAGGTGTTTTACACAGTCAGAGAGCTCAGACCCTTCACCTTGCAGGGAAGATGGGCTGCTGTCGGGCTCTGTGCTTTTCTACCACGTGTTCCCAATGACCTTTAACCAAACCAAGTGCTACCACGAACCTGTGTAGACAGAATGAAATGCACTTCATAATGACACATGTTGGCACTGCCAGGTCTCAGAGACCCCTTTCTAGTCCAACAGTATATGATTCCTTCAAAAATCCTATGGGGTTTTTTGCCTTATTTAAACACCATGCTGATGGAAGAAGGAATGGAGATGGTGATCAAAAAGAAACCCTTCAATCTCTGCAATGGAGCCAAGCAGTGTCCACTCCTCTGCTTTCTTTGTAACTTCATTTTCCTTTCTATAAACCAACTGGCAACTGCCCATTGATCAGCCAAAAATAAACCCCACCACCATCCAACCCAACAAAAAAAATAAACATCAGATGTTTCATCTTCTGAGCTTGTTTGGAATCCCTTTTTCATTCCAAAACTGCAGCAATGATGCTGCTGCATATAGTCCTGTTTTTAAAAAATAATTTCAAATTAATGCCCTAGAATTCAGTCACAGCCTAGAATTCCTTTACTGCTCTTTTTCAAGCCCTAAACATGGTTATATTTCACACTGCTTATCAGAGGGACACAGAGCCATACAGGTCTCAGCTGGATAGAAATATCTACAGCCTAATGTTAGCATTGCACCTTGCACCTCTAGACCTTGAGAAGGTCTTTTAATTTTTATATTCTAATTGCTCCATGGTTAATAATAATTGTTTAAGAGTTCATTCACTGAAACCTTGAGTGACTAATTAACAGGATTGGATTTGATCTCTCACTGATGTAAAAAGGGAGTAAACAGTTGTAGGCTGAAAGTAAAGGAATTCTTCTGAAGTCAAATTCCAGTTTCCAGCTTGTGGAAATCAGGAGTCACGGTTGTGAACTGAGGGATGCAAGAGGGGTGAGAATTTGGTGTCATTTCTGTAAAGCATTTTGGGATCCAAACTCATTATCTTCAGACACATCTGAAAAGCACAGAGTATCCAGGAATGACTCTTAATCACCTTTTTCACTAAGATAATTCACTTGCATTCATTGAAGTTGCTCCCGTCCCACTGGTCAGGCTCGTGCTTGGTGACAAGCAGCAACAGCTCTGAGCACTGGGACATTTACCCAGCATTGCTTTGGGCAATACGGTTTGGGCAGTCATTTGGGGCTGCAGTGAGGTCCTTGAACTCCATTTTATTGATGAGTTGGATGAAAATCACATTCAGAGTAGAGGAGGCCAAGCTACCCAGCCAAATTCCTGCACTAAGCACCTAAACAAGGGCCTGATCCAAAAGCCAGAATGGGCAGAGAAACTCTTTCATTCACTTGATTGCTCAGATCCCCAGAGAGAAAAGCTTTGATTTCATCACTGACTCCTCTCTTCTCCCAGAATTTGAATCCAACACAGCTGGGCTGGCAGCTCTGCCATGCCCATCACAGCATGTTCACTTGGTCTCTTCATTGACCCTTGACAGCTTAATGCTGATGCGGTTGGATGCGTGGTGATGAACCAATTGTAATGGAGTTCTGAGGGTGCAAATCAGTTCAGCTCAGGGGCTGCAGAAGGCCTTGTTGCATGGGTAAATAAGCAGCCAAACTTTTCCCTGTCATGTCTCCATTGAGCAAAACCATTCCTGCTGGCTTTGGCCATAGTGCTGGCCCAGGGCTGTAAATAAAGAGGAGCTGTAAATGAAAGGCAGAAGTTCGTCCTGCAGATGGAATCACAAGCACAGGGAGAAGAAAAAGAAGGTAAAAAAAAAAGAAACACAGAACAAAAATGCACAAGGTGTCTCAGGCTCGCAGGCACTGACCACCTCCTGCTGCCAGCAGCAGTACTCCACTTGATTCTCAACAGCTTTGGGCTTCAGTTCCTCTGTTGCTGGTATGGGAGACTTGGCACTGCTTATGGGAGTCCTCCAGCACCTTCTGCATGAGTCCTAACCCAGCTCTGGAAGCACTCAGAGCAGCAGAACCAACATCAAGCACCAAGTCCCTGCCTCTGAGAGCCCTGTGAGAATGTTTATCTGCATTTTGGGAATTGAGTGGCTGCTGAGAGGACTTTGAATATTTCATGGCACTTGGATTCTGACTGCTAATGAAATAGTTTCACTGTAGCATAGCCACTTAGAGATCAGCATTTTACATGGTAGTAGGACAAGGGGGAACAATTTTAACTAAAAGAGGGGAAATTTAGGTTAGCTCTTAGGAAGACATTCTTTATTCTTAAGCTGGTGAGGCACTGAGATAGCTCAGAAAAGCTGTGGATTCCCCATCCCTGGAACTGCTCAAGGCCAGGCTGGATGGGGCTTTGGGCAACCTGGTCTGGTGGGAGGTGTCCCTATCTATGGCAGGGGGGTTGGAAATAGATGATCCTTAAGAGGTCTCTTCCAACACAAACCATTCTGTGATTGATTTTCTGATTCTAAAGAGAACAAAGATGACCTGAGACTGGCTAGCCTGGAGTTTTTCCAGCAGTTTAATACCAGGACCATGGGGATCAGCACAGCTATCTTCACAAATATCTATCTGCTCTAGGTTTTCCAAGCTGGGTAGCCATGATTACTCCATGACAGGCTGGAAACCCGTGGGTACATACCTACCCTTCACAGCAGTTTTATCAGAGTATCTCACATCAACTGATGTCAGTTGTCTGTGCTGTCCTCAGGCCTGAATGTGGGGCAGTATTTTGGCAGCATCCAGCTCAGATGGCAACAGTACAGCTCTGGGGAGAGGTATGCAAAGGAAAAACCTCCCCTCAGAACTCAGAAAGCAATGGGATGTCCTGATCTGCAGTTCTCCTGGGCTCAGTGTGGTTTGTTGGCAGTGAATTTGAGATGCTTAAAGCAAGCAAGCAAACAAGTGAGAAAAAACCCCAAACCCTGAAGACTCTAAATTAAAGATGTTTCCCTTCAAGGAACTACAATTTAATTTGAGAGAAAGAAGAGTCCAGTTGCTTTTAGTGGAAAAGTTGAGATCTCTGATCTATGAAAACACTCATATTTGCTTTCCATGTACATGTGTTAAGTTGGTGACTCAGACTCCTTCCCAAGGACACTGATGTAACATGCTGTAGTAGAACAATGGCAGCCCAATTATTCAGTTTACACCTTTGCTTGTCGGAGATTTTCCACCCCCAGTGTAAAACTGATGTGACCTCATACAATGCAGTTGGGTGGGAAACAGCTATGAGCATCTGCATCCTTAGGCTATTTTCTAAGGTTGAAATGCATGGCTTGGGAATGAGCTCACGTGATGTGAGCTGTGAACCACCAGCCTGGTGTGCCAGAGCAGGATTTGGTTTCACTCCTTCCCCCCTCCATCGAGGAAAGGAAAGAAAAAAAAATAACAGTTCCCTTGGTTTCAGCAAGCTGAAGTACATCCTTCAAACAGGGACTGCCCCAGTGTGAAAACTAATAGGTCTTCAAAAACGACATAAAATGCACATGCGTCTCTTAAAGATCTAACAGTGCCTTTATCATAGGATGAAAGCTGCACAAGCTGAAGAAGAAATCAATTTAATAGCTCCCTCACTCCTTTCCGACTCCTGGAGTGCCAGTTACATGCTGAGCCAACCTTGTTTTGCTGAAAGCAATTTTGCTTGCTGCTGGGAAGCTAATTTTTTCATCTGGAGACTGGCTCCTTATGTCAGGCCTGATTCAATTAAGGATTACAGGGTTCTACATCTTCCCTCTCCTGGCAGTGTGCACTAAGCAAGTGCAAATGGATTGCAGACCGATTGCTTTCCCCCGATCCCTAATAATGCTGGGTGCAGTAATGCACCAAGAAGATCTACAGGTTCAATGAACAAGTATGAAAAACACAGCCGTACTCCACAGTTGGCATCTGTACCTGGTTTTTATACATGCAAACCGTTCAGTGAAAACAACCAAACAAAGCATGTTGATGTCCTGAACGCAGCACAGAGAAGGGCATTTTGTGCTGGTCCTTCTCAGCAAGCTGCTCTTCCAGAGGGTACCCAATGGCACATGGAAAGCTTCGGCTAACGAAGATGGTGAGCAATTAGCAGAACACACTCCAACATCAGAGCATCCTTCCGGGGCCTTGCCTGGTGCTGCTGCTTCTTTGCACTGTGCAGGTTGGCCTCTGCCTTTCCTGCCTGTGTTCTTCCTGTCCCTTCTCCTTGCTGCTTCCAGCACCACATCACCACTTCTTAGCGGCTGGGCTTTTGGCACATTCATAAGTTTGGCATTTTTTCCCCCCATTTCTTTCTCCCTCTCTCTGTCCTTTACTGGCTCATTTAAAACAACAACAAAAAAAAGTGCAATTTATCTGTTTCAGAGATGCCGGTTCCGGGAAAGCCACCAGTAACTCAAGCTCTTCCCTCCCATACCCCCAAAATTCAGTATTTATAGCACATTAGGATCTCCCAGGCTCTCCTCAAGTGACTGGGACCTTTACTCAGCATTATCAGCCCCACGGGCACCAACTTAGAGAGAAAGGTCTGAAAAGAGGGAGAGGAAAAGTATTTCTCTGCCTCTTAGCTTGTCTGATCTCGTTCTGGATGCCAATGGCTTTTCCAGTTTTCTGTCCTCTGTTGGCTCAAGTGGAGCATGTCATTTCACAAGGATTTGTCCATAGGTAACTGATTCCTGGGGATCCTTCTCTCTCTTGGATGCTCAGTGCTCAGAGAGCCTCTCTCCATCAAACCAGAGAGAATTCTGCCTGGAAGCTGGAGCACCGGCGTGTCTTTGGTGAGCACTTGGTCAGCATGGAGATCTGGGTGCTGAAGTTGGTGCCATTGCTGCCCAAAGAAGGGTGGTGGTACTTCATGTCAGAGCCCAGGAACCGCTCCAGGTGCCACCTCCGCCACTTTCTCTTGAGCTCAGCTTGGACCTACATGGTGGAAAGATAAGCAAGTCAGCAGAGGAGAGCGTATGTAGGGGTAATAAGTGTTTATAGAGGTCACTGAACCTGGGAATAACTGCTAGTCACACAGGGGAGATAATGCTGCAGCAAGTAGATTCCCTCAGCAGAAATCCTTGAGCTTAATCAGAAAGGTGAGCATGGGGAGTTGCTTATCTGATAAAGTGAAGATGTCAGACTACTCAACTACTACAGCGTGTGAGTATAACTGGGATTCTTCCCACTGCCCTGCTTTTCATAGATGTAGAATCATCTAAGCTGGAAAAGACCCCAAGATCCCTCAATCCAACCATCTACCTACCACCAATATTTGCCCACTAAACCATGCCTCCCCAGTACAACATCTAATTGTTTATTGTCCCAGTAAAAATGATTTAACTGCAGCTTGTTTGTAAAGCAATCAATACAGCTGTGCTTTTTGATGGAGGTTTCTTGTTTCTATTCAGGGTGTTTACACACATCATTTGGTTTACACCATTCATGTTCAAACCCTGCACAAATCTGGCCACAGTCCCCATCCCCTCATGCAGGCTTTGAGTGCAAAGTTTTGGATTGTGGCATGAATTAGATAAAACAGCTCTGAGGGTCTCTGGGCTCAACAAGCACAAGAACAGGACACCACAAAAGCAAACTCCAGTGTTGGAAATGTGGGAAAGTCAAGATCAACACCTGTAAGCTGGAAATATGTTCACTTAGCACGGGTCTGGGCATAATAAGATACATCAGTCCTGTTTGGGTTTTGGACCATCAGGAAGTCTGTGTGGCACTGCCCTGCTCCAAACAGGCTCACTAGCTAAGGTCCCTGCTGGAGATGGGCTCTGTGTGTTGACCACGTGGCATCAGCATGGCTGGAAGAAGGATCAGAGCTCTAAGAGAGCAAATTGATTCTGAACACTCTTCCTCTCCTCAGAAGCTGGAACACAAGCCCAGAGCACAGCTGTTTCCTTCCTGACAGTTTATCGAGCTGAACAAGCTCCATCTGACAGCAGCTCCAAGTTCCCAGCTGCTCACACCTTCCCAATAGACTTCACCATTTGGGTTTAATCAGTCTCTGCTGAGTCTCTTTCTGGCAGATGGAGCGTGGTACAAAAATATCACTGCACTAACAAGCCTCCATTTTGTCAGTGGGTCTGATTCCGGGGTTGAGGTTTCAGGAGATTCTAAACCTGAGTAGAGCTTGAAAGATGGGCGCATCCTTCCTTGCTGAAGGTGTTCCCTTTAATTCAGGATTTAGGCAAGGTTTTACTGATACCGATGAGTAAAGGAAGGACTCAGCAGCAATTATTAGTCCTAATACGTTTATTAATTGCGCTGGAAACTTTCTGGCTAATGGTTGAGTTGTTTACATGGGGTGAGTGACTTGACTTGGAAGGTTTCCCCAGTGTGATAGCATCAGGAATGGGACACTCCTTAATCTGCTCTCCACAAGCATTCAATTTGCCATAGCAGCAAATATTAACCAGACAACATTGTTGATCTTACCTCTCCATTGAGAAAACAGTAGAGGACAGCCACCACAAAACCCTAGGAGAAAGGAGAAAGCAGGCTTTTAGCAACGCCTAGCTTGTATTCTCCTAGATCACAACCCAAGCCCATTGCAGTCCTGGAGAAAGGGCATAATGTCAGAGAACTGCTAAAGTGCCTCTTACAAACCAACTGATCACATTTTCCCTACAAAAGGAGAAGAGGAAAGTTGCTTAGGGCACCTTGGAGCAGATGCAAGGCTTTGACTTCAAGGCTTGCTCCAAATCAGTGCTTAAATCCATCAGGCATCACTTCAGCTCTAAGCAGGACACCTGGCCATTCAATCTTAACCACTGAAGGCAATTTGGTGGGATAGTAGAGGCAACTTTCCTTGGGAAACCTGAACTGTGCAGAGATTGAGAACACAAAGTGGCTACAACTGCTTGACGGATGGATGCAATTGCACAAACAAGTGCTTCTGTTCATGCAACAGCAAGGCCAAGGTAAACAGCCCAACGCTGGGTGTGAATGAGGTGAGGCTTGTGGGAAGGTATACAAAGCAAACTCCATCAAAGGTTTACTCAGGATTAATGTGTCCTCATGGGGAACCTGACTCCTCCTCCAATAAAGTGCAATCCTACTTGGGCAGAGGCAGAGGCAGAACTCTTTTAGCAGAAAATATAGTTCATGAAAGCCAACTGGTCATAGACTAGGATGCCATTAATGGCCAGAAAGACTCTTCCTGAAGTCTACTCATCACATCTTACTGTGTTAATGATATCTAAACTGGATGAACATGCTTGATTTTCTCTTGTAAATACAAAAAAGCCCCAGGGGGACTAGCATATAGAAGTGTGTTTTCTTTCCTGGTGCCTAAAACAAGGAGAGAGAAACTCCTGGTAAAGTATATATAAATCTCGTGGTCCACTTGGTGACTTACCTGGAATGACCCAACCACAAGCTCAAACACCAGCTTAACTTCTGCTTTGAAATTGTCAGGGAAGAAAGCAAACATGATGTAGTGAATGCCAAAGAGAGGGATCAGCAGCAAGGTGGACTTGGCCAGTCTCCTGTTGGAAAGACAAACATGAGTCATAAGGGAAAAGGGAAGAGGAGCTAAAGGGTAAACTGATGAGAAATCCTGCAGCTGAACTTTATGCACCCCTGAAACTTCAACTTGCTGCATGCAGTACCTATTTGCTGATTATTAGGACCGTGGTAGGGCAGCCATGCACACTAAAATGTTTCTTTTCGTTGGGATATGTGATGTGGGCCACCTACTCTGAGGTCCTGGGAACATCCAGGCTTTCAATAGCATCCTCAAACAAGGCAATGTCAGCAGGCTGCCCTCACCTACTAAGCAGAAACGTCTGGGCTATACCAAAAAGGAAGGAGCTAAGATCAGTTCCCCATTGCTTACTCTCCCCAGGATCCTTCTAACAACCCGGGCTGGGATGTGATGGAACATAGAAGCAGACCTTCTGCTGGGCACAGTCAGTTGCTAGCTACAGCATTTCATGGAACAAAGGACTGTGCTGGGAGCGCTTCCACGTGCTCCCTTTCCACCTCATGAACAGTTCTCAAAGAAATACACATCTTCAGCTGAGGGAGAGCCATCAGCCCCAGTTTGTTTCCCCTGCAGACTGCAGATGGCTGGTGAATTCAGATGTGGTGACAACATAAAATGTGCTATCTTTATTCCCCGTAACTTCAATGGAGGTATTTCTTTCTCCCCTCCTGCTGGAGATCTTTTTTCATCTCTACAAACTAAACCATTATCTAGTGTCTTCTTTGTTTGCTTAGGATTTGTGGAAATTACAGCTTCTGGGAGAGAAATGGTATGTTTAGCTCAGAATAATGATAGGCTATTGCACAATGAATGTCTCCAAAGGAGGGGGATGAACAGTATTAGTGCTTAATGGCATCAGGCTGGGTAATGAGTGGTCTAATTAGGAAGAGATGATAATTTATTAAATCTAATCATTATTAGAATCTAGCTGACAAAAAAGAAATAAAAAATAAAATAAAAAGGAAATCAAGAACTTCAGAATGCTTAAGGGGGTTTTGGCTCTCTTGGTCATCCACATCCTTCTGCATCCCCCTCTCACAGAGGCTTCTGGAGAAACTGAAGCTCAGGCAAAGGTGTTGGAATACTTGTTCTTCCATCTACAAACCCTTCTGGTTCCATCTGGCTCAGTCTCCCCAGACAATCTTCATTTATTTTCCATCTGTATAGACCTGCAGTAAAGGCTCATGTGCCAGCATATGCAGATGATGCTTATCAGCTTATTACTTATCTCCCAGTAGACCTTTCCAGCTTTCCCTGGACCAGGCCCAATGACAGTTTGATGTTAAAATTCTGCTTGGAGGCTGTGGTTCCCCATGGAATACCTGCTGGCTGCAACTCATTCCAGGCAAATGGAATGCCTGTAGGAAGCAAGGACTGCCACTGTCATGAACCAGCCTATGAGCAGGGTCCATAGACTAACCCCTAGGAGTTCCATCCTCCAGTTTGCACAACACCTGAGACCAGTATCTCACTTCCAGCACTAAGCTTCCCAGAATACTGAGTGATGTTTTGGATTTTATGTCATCTTCAAGGCAAGTTTGGTCTGGCTCTGCAATATTGGAAAAATCCCCCTACAAATTGCAACAAGGAAAATTGTCTTCCATATGTCGTGGTGTGTTACTCCCAGGAAGCTAAAGACTGGCTGTGCAGTAGACATAAATGCATGGGAGGCTGTCTGAGGCTGGTTAATGTTACCTGAAGGAAACCATGTTTCTCAAAAAATTAACTACCTTCTCCTCCTGTCACAGAGTGAATTTCTTATACCTATCCTCTCTGATGTGTTGACAGATGATTTAGGAAAAACACATCTACCCAGCACTGCACCTGTTCCTCTCCTTTGGAGAGGAAAGAGTTAAACAACACTTTGCTCCTGAACACATAATGGAAAGTTGCCTGAAAAACTTTGATGATAATATTGAATCATGAACATGCACAGAATGGAATGAGATGAATTTTGCTCAACATTTCTTCTGCAGAAAATAAGGTGTTTTCTTCTTCTATTTGCCCCAAATATTGCTGTCCTGCTCTTGCACAAATCTCTGTCATTTGCAGAAAACTGTTTTAGAAGACTTGTTTTCACAGTTTCTGACATATTAAAGCTCAGTACCTGTAGCATTAATGAGTGAGTGAATCAGCAGTGTACCTGAATTTCTACCCTGCAGATAAACTGAAACCATTTGGAGCTGAACAATACTATCAACATATCAACACATTATTTTTTAAATATAAACAATATAAAATAAACAAGAGGAGGAGGAAGAAATGGAAACAAGAGAATCACAGTGTTGTCATTTTAAAGCCTGCTTATCCCAGATGTGGCAGGGGAAACCAATGCATATCATTACCAACAGGTTATGGTAAGCTTTCTGGGTCCTGCAGGACAAAGCCCTGAAGCTAGCATCAGCATTTCAGGTAATAGGGGTATGACTTATAAAAGGATCCAGACTGCAGATTACATGCTTAATCATAGAATCACAGAATCACCAAGGTTGGAAAAGACCTCTAAGATCATCTAGTCCAACCATCCTCCTACCAATGGATGACTCCAGGTTCTCTACAGCTAGCCATCTAAACACTAAACGTTGAGGACCCTTGCTGGGATCCAAACCTTAAGTTGAGACTCTTAGCATTAGTTTCTACAGGAGACTATGGTGCCTCATGTCTCATTGCAGTCAACAGTCAGTAGAGACTTTCAGACAGACCATGGAGTCTGGTTGTACATATACACAAGTTACACACTAGTCTCCCACAGGTGCAGTGTCATATATGCCAGATCCAGACAAGCGTATCAAACATCCTAAGGCATCTGATATGGCTTGGACAACCATATGTGACTGATTTGTGCCTGAATGGAGCTGAGATGCTTTTCCAGATGGATGAGGAAGGTGAAGAATTGAAGATGTGAAGATCATTCATCCTTCTGCAATTGGTTCCTATTTGACAGGCCAACGTGGGGAAGCCTTTGTTACTTACTGCCCTGTCATGCAAGGCTTGTTTACCAGGCAAAGAAGATTTACTGGCAATTCACACTTCACTGGAAAATAAGTAGAAAAAAAGCTGTGAGCTCAAAGCTCAGCATGACCTGCTAGGTAATCTGGGCATAACCCTTCTGATGAGTGGCTGGCAGCACTTCCAGGGAGATGAACGGGAGCCAACTGCCCCAGGCTGCTGCATAGTAAGTACTAGAACATATTTCAATATGATGATTTAATCTACCACCTGGCTAAAGCTGTTGCAGTCTTGGTTTTGGGAATATATATTGCCCAACTTGAAATACATAGAGATGTGATAGAAAACACAGGTCTGGTAATGTTGGTGTGTTATGATGAAAAAAGAAATCATTGGCTTTGTGTGCTGCAGGGAGAAGTTAAGGTGAAATACTGGAATTTTCCTTTATAAATCTGAGAATCTCTGGAAGGAGATGAAATAGGTGATTTACCATCACTAGAGAAAAAGGCACAGAGTTGTGGTTGGTCAATATTTAAGGTCTACACTCATTTTAAGTCTTCCACCTTGCTGAAGGATGAACTGAGTTCACATTCTTCAAAGTACACAGCTCCCTCAAAAAGTAAAGAAGATTTTATGAACAGCGAGCAGGTAGACACTGCTCTTCTTCCTTTTTAGCTATTTTCTAGAAATCCTTTGATACCATCCTGGATATTTGAAATGCTAAGCCAGGACAGAAGCAGGAGGTAAAAATGAGACGATGTCTGAACTTTTATTTTATTTGCATTGAAGATATAAGAAATCCATACAGGAAAATGGATTTCTTGTAATTTTAAAATGCTGCACCAAAGACCAGTCTTACACACTGAGACAAATTCTCATTTCACTTGCACTGTTGTTCATTATAAAGAGCCCCAGTAAGGTCAACTTTATATCCTCGGGACAAAAGCTAGATGATAAGCAAAACTTCTCAGACAAATTCGTTTCTCAAGAGCAAAGAGAAATGAGTACGTTAGGGATGGATTAATGCAATCTCGTTCAGGAGTCATCGTTACGGTATGGAAAAACTGCCACAGATTCTACTGAATGCATGGATTTTCTCAGTTTCTACTCTGAAGAAATGAGTTGAGGGCAATTGCTTCAGATAAAAATGCCCCTATACTGTAGATGGATACACTTTGTTCTTCACCAGGGTCCTCTGGCCTTCAGGATCCAATAAATATTGATGAAAGGCCTTTTTGTTTCATGAATGCTACTCTTACTCTCATGCCCACCAGCGAAAGGCCCATTTCTTGGTTTCTGATCATCTTTAGCAAATTAACAAATTCACAATTGTGATGAGGAAAAATGTGGACAGATGCAGTATTTTGACTAAATGCCAAACAGGTTTTGCAAAACCAGACAATACTGTAAAAAAAAAGCCCAGGACTTACGAATACTGGCTGGTTTCATTGTGTCCAACATCTGGGGAATGCAACTTCTGGACTAAGATACGGATGATACAAATGAAGAGAATGAAGTTCACCTGTTGGGATGGAGAGAAACAGGAAAAAGAAAGATAAAAATCATGCCCCTGCAGCATTGTTCTGCAGTGAAAAGAAGAAATTGTTAAAGGGGGGGAGAGGGGGGGGTGCCTTTCACTGCAATATTTTTGCCACGGAGCAAGCCGTTGTTAAAAAGCCATGAGCAGAGAACCCCACTCTAGGAGCACACAGTAAACCGACACAGGATGGCAGCCATCTTGGGCCTGACATCAGCCTGCTTGGGACTTTGTGTCATACATCCCAAGTATGATGATGTCAAACCCATAGAGCACAGCTATGCACGACGTCCTGCCGACGACAGGGTGGGAAAGGAGCCTTGGGAGTTAGCGGAGCGACGGACGTCAAAAGCCCTTGGGAGACGGTGACATGGGAGCGGCTGCTGAGCGTGTCAAAGACCGAGGCAGTGAGCCAAAGGAACCAACACAACACACAAAGCTGTATTCACTTAAGCAGGTCTCCGCTCAGCGCTGATGGGCATTCTTCTCTGGAGAGAAGTTGGAGACAACGCATAGCAAGAGTTACACCTCACCAGCATAGTGGACAGTTGCCTCTCCTACAAGGTTAGACCAGAAGACTCAGCTAGAACTGCTTCATTAACGTACTCAAGCAAAGCTAGCCTTATTTTATAGCAAATGTGTAGAGCTAGGAATGGCAGTTTTGTACAAAGTAGATGGCATCAGTTGAACAAAAATTACTGGCTTCTAAAATCCTACCCATTGAACCTTGCTGTTATTCACGCAACACATCCAACAGAAAAGTGAAGTGTGGCCTTCGTCTAGTTTAGCTTCTTCATAGTCTAGTTTAGTTTCCTTATAGTCTAGTTTAGTTTCTTTATCCATTCGTGTTCAGTGAATGCACAAAGGACTCTGATTTTTAAGATATAGAATCATAGAATCATAGAATCACCAAGGTTGGAAAAGACCTAAAAGATCATCCAGTCCAACCATTCACCCATTACCAATAGCTCCCACTAAACCATGTCCCTCAACACAACATCCAGCCTTTCCTTGAACACCCCCAGGGTCGGTGACTCCACCACCTCCCTGGGCATCCATTCCAGTGCCTGACCACCCTTTCTGAAAAGTAATACTTCCTCATGTCCAGCCTGAATCTCCCCTGCCGTAGCTTGAAAATGTAATATATGTAAAGGCAGGAAGGATTGTGTCAACCAACCAATCTGATTTCCTGCAAAAACAAATTCTAACATTTCCTCCAGCAACTCTCAGGTTTATATCAACAACAGGTGAATGCAGCAGACTAAAGCCTATTTCTCATTTAGACAACAGCTCTTTTTCCAAGGCTAAGAGTGACTGGAAATTAATTATATTTCTTGGTTATGATGCATTGCCTAAACATTCTTTATCTACCCCATGACATTTATTATAGCTTCTGTTCATATTTATTTGCTTATAAAATATTTAGCATCCTACTTGATGGCAAGTAAAATTTATCAATCCAAAATAGAATTAGCTAGATCTATTACTCTAATGAGCATTGATAGCACACAGTCTGCACCACTGCAGGTAGGATCAGAGCTGCTTCCCAGCCTCCTGCCATAAATTAAATACTGTGTTGGCTCATCATAGTTAAGAGCAGACATGGGCACAGAAACAGGTGGAATGTGACTTAAAGGCTTAGTACAGCCTTAGCATTGCATGGTAGAAGACACGACTATCAAACAACTAAAAGGGTTTAGATTATTTTTCAACTTGGAATAGAATTAAAGGCACTTGATCAATTCTCAGTGCTTAATTCTTCAGGTTAGAAAGATTTTTCTAACGTTTAACTTTATATATGTATATTTATCTTCCTTCAGTTGAGGCTATGCTTTATTCGAGTGGACATGCAGAATTTGTAGCATTCCTGCCTGCAGAAATCTGTTATTCATCATATGGCTGTTATCATGGCCTTCCTTTGTGACAGATTTATATGATACTTGCAAAAGTAAAATCAGATAATTGCCAGGTAGATTTTGTTTGGTAATGAGGAATTGATTTACTGACCAAAAGAAAACATGGCATCACTGATCCCAGGAGAGTACGGCGTATTTCTGCACTAAAAGGTTATCTTGGGAAAGGGAGAATACAGTTTATGTCTTTTGATGATGACATAAATATTTTGAGATGTGTCATCTAAGTATTTTATTTCTTTGCAGTGCAGCGAAAGAATAAAAAGTAATTATTCCAACTGTTTCAGTTTGGAATTCCTGTATGACAAATGCTACAGAAAAGGTCTCCTTGTAAAGGGCGTAATGTATGCGGAATAAGAAGAATGTATGTCTAAGACAAGGCTTCAGTTTAAAAAAAAAATCACATTGGCTTTGATTTCTGCTGTATTCTTTTCCTTCCCTTCCCACGCATGTTTCTTGATTTGAGAAAACTCAAAGCTAAGTTTAACTCAAATTCATTTTTCAAGTTTTGGCTCTACGCTTGACAGAGGAAACACATAATATTCACCAGGGATGGAAGTACTCAGTTCCTCAGAAGCGTCATGATTGCTAAGAACTGATCTGGAGAAGTAATGAGTTAAGCACCTTTGCCAATTTATATGGAAATTAGCCAAGCTTCTCAAGAACTTAATGCAAAAATACATAGCTGGAATCCAGCTTTGTGCTAGATGCTACAACAAGAGGTAAATAATTGTGGGAATTCATCTAGCTAGGTAGAAGTTTAAGGTAGGCCTCATCCCACATTTCTTCACATTGTCCACATCTACAATGGAACAAGTCACCCTGGGCTCTGACCTCAGAGAAACAAAAACTGGTGGCAAAATTCTAACTTATACATTGATTCATTAGCTAAAATGACTTTTTCTTGGGTCTCCAAGTATGTTCCTTGATCTCTTCTGGCTATGTGCTCCCACGGCTACTGTACCAGAGAAAAAGGATGAGATGGAGCTGGTCTGGCTTACATGAGCTCCATCTTGAGTGCCCCATCACTCAAGCTCTTCCCACAACATTTAAGTCAGTGTTTAAAGATAAAGATGCTTATCCAGAGGTTGAGCTTCTTATCCCAAGAAAGGCATTCAGTACACAATGCAATGTTATCTGTCAATGCATTTTTCTTGGATTTTTACAGAGTACTTATCAAGGCACCTCTATCCTTCCTTCCCCCTCCCCCCCCCCATTTTGTATTAAAGATGGCTTTAAGAATATGTTGATACTTTACCAAAATGGACACCAAAATAGGAGTTTTAATGATCCACCAGATTGGGGATTCTATTATTTCCTCCCAGCATCTAAAAAGTAAATAAATAAATAAATAAAGTTAAATAAATCAGACTTAAAACATCAATTAAAAAAAAAGCAACCAGCTCTGTTACCTTCCAGGTACTTTGCTTAAGTCACAGAATCAGAATTGCTTAGATTGGAAGAGACTTTCTAGATAGAGTTCCAATCCTCTGCCATAAGCAGGGTTGCCCCCCACCAGACCAGGCTGGCCAGGCCCCATCCAACCTAGCCTTGAACATCCCCAGAGATGGGACACTCACACTCCCTCTGGACAGCAATGCCAGGGCCTCACCACCCTCTGAGTAAAGAATTTCTTCCTAACATCTGACATAATCTCTCCTCTTTCAGTTTAAAGCCATTACCCGCTGTCCCATCCCTAATAGTCTGTGTTAAAATGATAAAGTTGTGCGCACTGGGAAGAGCTGATGACTTTTGTTGCAGTGGCTTTGAGCACTGGTAGGTAACATTTGCTCCAAATATAAGGCTGTGGGTGCTTTTCTCCCTGGTAATGAAATGGGCTGGAAAATGTCCCTGTTCGTTGCAGGAGAGTTGGAACAGATGACCTTTAAAGGTCTCTTCCAACTCAAATGGATCTATGAATGTACCAAGGTGAATATGGGGAAGGATGGAGATTTGCTTAATTTTCCCTACATTGAGGTCTCACTCCAGGGGAGTGCTATCAGAATCACGGATTAGTGAGGCCTCTAATGCTGACCATCATCCTGGCTAAGGATTTATTTGGGCACAGAGTAATTGGCACTGCTGGAAAAACAAACATCCCCTTCTGAAAGAGATAACAGAAGGTGAGGTGGGGTTACCCGTAGTAAATGCAGCTAGATGCATCCAAGCAGCCCTTTCATTCAGTTAAAGTGGCCCTCTTTATATCTGGAGCACTTCATTTTTAAGAATTCTGAACGAAGGTCACTTTAATTTGGAGTTTAAATTTCTAAATACGAGCTTAATGCTGTTTAACAAATCTTACCTAATTAGGTTTTATTTAACCTGGGTTAATTCCTTGCAATTTTGTTGGTAATTTTAATATGCAAAAAGAAATAATCTATGTTAGGGGTTAACATATTCTGTATATTCACACTGTTTTACTTGGCATAAAAATGTTGAGCTTTAAAGCCTCTGCTGCAAAGCAGTCTGCATTTTTATTAAGAATTACTGGAACAGAGTGGGAATATGTATAGGAAGAAGAATTGGTAGTCAGAATGGTTAAATCCTTTGGTCTCTATCTCATTTTTAGAGGCTATTTATTAAACACAGTAAATAAGGTCAGTTTTATGCAGATAGAGTGAGACCATAGAAGAAGTCAGCAGTCCTAAGGAAATGTGTTAGCATGACCATACATCAAAAACACAGGGAAAAATCTGAGCTGCTTCCTTTACTGAAATAAGGACAAATCAGGACACGTTTGGAGAGAGACTGCAAGGGAGAAAATGGAATTAACCATGTGCTGTAAATGCATGATGCAAGGGCATGCACAGCGAGTGCATAATGAGCACCTGAATCTGTGATGCTCTGCAGTGTTTTCTCATAAAAGCATTTCAAACTACCCCAGTTTGACTACTGAGTCAAAGCATGATGGATCAGATCCTGTTTACTTGCATGTATCCTTGGGTAGCTCAAATATGTGCCTCATTTGCTTACCTGTATTCTATCTATTTCTTACATAAAGTGTCAAAGGCAGCTGTTATGTTAAAGAGGATTGGAGAACAGATCCAAAGATCTGCCTGGAAAAAAAGATCAAGAGTTTTCAGAGCTTTTCTGAGGGAGCTAATGGATGTGTTTATGAGGTTTCTGGTGTTCTAGAGTATGCAGGGTCAGTTCTGTAGGAGCTCTGATCTCAGCACGGGGCTCAGGGGAGCAAAAGGGGACGGTGGGGGATCTGCTCACAAATCTGCACATATGTTCACAGCAGGAAAGCAAAGTGAGTCCATAGGCTTACCCAACATTGAAAAAGTAAATCCTGACGACCGTCCAAGCAGTGATGAACACGGAGGGGGCACCTGGTGAGAGGAGAGATGGTGTTACTGTCACAAACCATCAGGCATGCTTTCGCCACTGCTCCTCACTCCAGGATGGTCTGCCTGAGGAGAGCTGTCCTGCTCCATCTCTGTGGTCCCTTTTTCCTCTTTCTCTGTTTGTTGTCTTTGATTAGATTTAGATTGGAAACATCCCAGGTAGGAAAGGTTTCTTTGTTCTGGGTTAATCACAGTATTCTTCATTAACAGTGATTTCCAAACGCAACGGTAGTGCAAACAGAACAAGTATGTCCAAGTTATTAATTCTTGCATAATCCATTTCAGATCCACACTCTTGCAAATGATGGCTGACTGAGAGGCCAAAAATCCTTCCACTGCCCTTCCTCACCCAAAGAACCTGAGAACACATTACCAATGCAAAATATTTCCTTTGATTTTAAATCATACATTCCTCTTTAAGATCTTTCAGAGGCACTGTGCTGAAAGGGTCTCTGCACAAGCCAGGTTTAAAGAAGGTCTGACCTGATGCATCTGAAGCCAGGCCTGCTAACATCATCTCTCCCCACACTTACAGCATGGAGAATTGCCTCTCTTTTGCAGAGTGAACCCAAGCGTAACTCCTGTCACTTTCAATGGAAGTTACTGTACAGCTAACTGGTCAAACCTTGAGTCCAGGCATAACCTTCCAAATGACACAAATGCTTTTTCCCCTTCCTTTTCAAGATTATTGCCTGCTCTAATTATTTCCCGGTTTCAGCTACAGAGAGCACAGAACAGAAAGCTTTTTAGCTTGCTTATACATACTTCTCCAGCTAAATGACTTACAATGTCTTTGGAGAAAGAAGAGAAGTCTATCTAGCAGGATTAATTTCGTATGTTAGTATTTCAGCTCTGGGCAACCTTGTGAAGTTTCATTTTGTCTTCTTCCCCTTCCTCTTCCCCTTGTCAGGATAGCTATCTAGCCTGATCTCAGCAAGGCAAGAAGAGCAAAGGATTGCAGAGTCTGGTTGAATCCAGCAGTCCTGCTTAGTTCATCCTTACATTTTAAAGTCAGTGCTCAATACAACCTTGGGATCCCAGTATGGATCAAATAGGGGTTTCAGCCAAAAGACCTTTAAGACACTGAGGTGCTCAACTATCAACGAATCGAGCACAAACTAAGCTCTTAAATAGTTTTGAAGGTTAATGGTGTTAAGCTCCTCTGACCACTGGGGGTTAAATTGCTGTTAAAAATGCCTGCCAGGGTTACCACCTGGCATTCAGGCCTGAGAAGATGCATACCCCAGCCAATTAAGATGTACCACCAGAAGTACTTCCTCTCTGAAAAGAAGGAGATGACCAACAGGGTGTGAAGATACAGCCCTTCCACCAGCAGCCAGAAGAAGTTGGCCATGACGCAGTACTGGAAGAAAACCATCATGGCTTTGCAGCCTACCTGGAAGAGAAGAAAGGAAGAAACAGTGGTGATCTGTAGCACATTTCCATTGTGAGCACCCAAAATTCCCAGTAAACCTTGCTCCGTGTGTAACTCTGAGATTGCTTTTTTGCAGCCCTTGAAGTCCTTACGGGATAAGTCCTGGTGTAGGGAACCTGCTTTGGCAGGGGGGTTGGACTCGATGATCTCTGGAGGTCCCTTCCAACCCCTGCAATTCTGTGATTCTGTGAAGTCCCATGTGAAGAGCCAAAAGGCCTTCAAAGCCTGCACAGGGACATGCTCTGGGTGCTTGGCAGGCATTAACCAACTCATGAGAATGTGATTCTGAACTGAGATCAACCCAGTGGCTCATATATGGTGCAACCCACAAACCCCTGATTCAGCATGATGGAGGCGATCTGAACTGGAGAAGAAACAAGAAGAAGTGATTGGGTTTTTTATGCTACTTTTGCCACCAAAGTCATTATCTTGATGGACATCATCTTGAGCGACTTGAGCACCATGGTCCCCCCATCATTCACATGGGGCTGCCTTCCCCAACCCACAGAAATGAAGTCTCTGGTGAATAAACTGATTACCCAGGTTAAATAAAAACAACAATAACGATAAAAAAGTAGCTCTTGTAAACAAAATCCAATTATAATCACCCCATGGCCTGGCAGCTATTGCAAAAACTGAAGGGGTCTGACAAAGGACTCCGAAGAAAGTCAAGTCTACAAAGAATTGCGAATGCTTGTTAAGAAAAGAAGAAAGGCTCAGTTAAGAAAAGTAAAAAGCAGAGGATAAGAAGGGAAAAGAGGGTAAATGCTAATGACATGGACAGATTAGATTGCAATGCAAGGAGAAAGCTGAAGTGAGAAGGAGGGCTGCTCTTCCTTGGAAAATAAATAATTAAACACAGCAACTTGCTGTGAAGTCCTCACTGCAGCTCAGAACTAACGCTTACAGGTAATGGGAACAGTCACCTAAGAAAAGAAAAATGAGGAAAAAGAAATGAATAGGAAATTTCTCTCCAGCACTCAGTGGCCCAAACAACTGCAAAACATCTGAGGGTTGAAATCAGCTGGCCAAAGAGCTCTGTTAGCACCTGCCATTGCCCCAGCACCGTTCTCCAGACTCATTTAGAAGAGTGCACCAATTGCATCGTTACTTATATTACTTATTATATACCTATATCCATATTGCTTAAGCATCCCTGAGATGTTCAGAAATAGATACATTGGTTTCAGTGGGTCTGCTTAGGTTATACTCTGTTCTTTTTGGGCCAGGGCATGAAGATCTGATTAGCAGCTCTTCCTCGGTGCTCTGCATTTGCACCATGGTGAATTTAGAGCAATAATTGATTTGCACGAGTGACAAGCTCACTCACACATCCCCCCCTGCTCCTCTCTCCTGCTGAAAACAGTTGCTATGAAACATGATGGTATAAAAAAATAAAAATAAAAAAATAATTAAAAAAAAAGAAGGCATAAAAAGTGTTTTCTCAATGCCATATGTTTGGTGAGAGACTTGTCCCCACTGATTGCTCAGAATTAGCTCACCCCTCCCCTATCACCCATTGGTATTTTGCAGTGGGGTCTTCATGGGCTCCTGCTTGCCAATCTGTATGCACAGCAGCTGCCTGCTGCAAGGCAGATGGCACAAACAGAGACTTGCTGCAGGGTGGCAATGGGGGAAAGTGGTGGCAGAGCAGGCACTTCACTCCCAGGCAGTGAAGGTAACACTGAGCTGAGCTGACAAGGGCCTGGGATGTGTCATCCTCCTCCCCAGGTCATTCCTCTGCTCTTTGTTTTTTCCCTGCCTCTGTGTGGATATGAGTGACACTCGTTCCTTTCATCCAAAGCCTGGGCCATCTGCAGCCAGTGGGGATTTACTGGTGGGAGTGCACTGAGCAGCATTTAGGAGCTCCCAGGTGAGATTTAGGGGAGCAAAATGTGATGCATTTCAACTACATGCTCCTCAAACGTGGAATTGCTTTGGTTAATGAATTTTGGGGAATCCTTTCTGGATGGGTATGATGAAGGAATGGCAGAGGCATGAGGCTGGAGCATTTCATAGAATCACAGAATCACAGAATGGCCTGGATCAGAAGGGACCTCAAGGATATTAGGCTCCAACACCTCTGCCACAGGCAGGGCCACCAACTTCCACATTTAATACTAGACCAGGCTGCCCAGGGCACCATTCAGTCACAAGGCATAGAGGCAGAGTACAAGACCAGGAATGACAACTCACAAAACTCCTTTCTTAAGGGGTCTGTGAGCAATTCTTCACGCTGTGCTGGGAGATACATGGCAATTTGAACAGTTGCTACTATCGCAGGCATTTTTCACTTAGCACAAAAAAAAAAAGATATATTTATGCATCAGAGTGAGCACAGGCTGATAATGTATTGCAGTCTGAGGTCCTTTGTGACACAAGGATGTCCTGCACTGGCAGATTTGGGTGCCCTGGCATGGACGAAGCCAACACTATCATAGAATATGCTGAGTTGGAAGTGGATCATTGGGGAGCCTATAGTCACAGAATCACCAACGTTGGAAAAGACCTTCAAGATCATCCAGTCCAAGCATCCACCTGTCACCAATAGTACTCACTAAACCATATCCCTCAACACAAAGCTATATAACCACAGTAGTACACAATGGTAAAGCTATATAATCACAAGCTGACTCTATAGGTGGGACTCCGACAGCTGATATCTACAAAATCATCTTTTTAATTTTTTTCAGCCATGCAGATCCAGACAATACTGTCAAGAACATCCAAGGTGTGATCTGCCTCATCCACAGATAAAGGACAGCAGATGTATTGTAAAAATACCTCTTTCCCCACCAACTACAGAGGGAACATGGAGAGATCAGCAAGACATTTTCAGCATGAAAAGAAGCATTACAACACTGCTTGCTTGATTTTCTCCCATCTTCTGCCTCATTTGCAACCCCATCTTTCTCTAGGTGGCTTGCACTGCTCGTGTCCACATGAGATGTTGCAGTGAGATTGTCTACCCAGCCTTTGTTGATGCCTTATTGACTCAACAAGCTCCTCTCCCCATCTTCAAGATTACATTAGCCACAACCTGTTTGCTTTTTCCATGAAGGTCTCCTCCATTTCCTCCTATGCTAATAGCCACCAACTACGGAAACCAATTCCTCCTCCAGTTAAGGAGGGACAGAAACCTTTTTGACCCAAACAAGCACTTCTGTGCTTCTCATTAAATCCATCATAATCAGTAAGATAATTTCATCTTAATTATTTCAGAAGTTTATGTGAGGGTGAGACAAAGGCATACCTTATGGCTACTGCATGGGCCAACCCTCCCTTGCCTTACTGTGGCCAATCATCTATGTTGCAAGCATCCACATGCAGGGCTCTGAGGACTATACGAAAGAGAGACAGTGCAAAATTAATCTGCTTATAAGTAGGCTGTTCATGATCTTGTAGGCACTGTCAGGTATTTGTTGGGCCTCCAGTTACTGCTCCACATGGAGTAAGATCTTCTGCAGGCTCTATCTTTTTCCTAAATGATGAATGATGAGGATATTCACAGGCATTTCCCTGTTCACTGCAGGGAAATTGGACTCGCATGACCTGTAATAGTCCCTCCCAGCTCAAATGATTCTAAGTTTGCCCATCACAAGGAATCCTTAAAGGTGGTGAGCTAGCAAGGAATCAAAATATCATAGAATCATAGAATGGCCTGGGTTGCAAAGGAGCACAATGCTCATCCAGTTTCAACCCCCTGCTATGTGCAGGGTCACCAACCAGCAGTCCAGGCTGCCCAGAGCCACATCCAGCCTGGATGGACATACCTTACATATTGTTTTGCATGATCATCCTGAAGGACACAAGGAAGGACATATTTTCAAATGCAGACACATCTTTGAAATCAATTTCTATTACTTTTCATTGCAGATGTGCAGAACACATGAATCAGGCTGCTTTCTGGTCACAGAATACTTAGCATTCCCATTTAGAATGTATATCGGGATGAATGTCTGCTTTCTGGACAGGAACCAGACCTATGACTTTCAAAGCAAGGATTCATGTCATGTGGGGCATATATTGCCCTGTTAGACAAATCTGCTGTGGGATCACATTGATTTAGATACTGAGAAGAATAATCTGAAAGCTAACAAAGAAATAGAGAAGGTAGAAGAGAGTGCATTTGCTTTGTAAGAGAACACCTTGCAGTCGTGTTTGGGCAAATATTTAATAAGCCTTTGATACCTAGGAATGCAGCCAGTCCTTCCAAAAAGGAGAGGGTGAGTACAGTGGTTAGACTGGTGGAGTGATGCAAAGAAATATGCTTGGCTGAGAATCTGGGCAGAGATTTTAGGATGTCAGCAGAGGGTCAAATTGAAAGTTTACTGTAATGATGGAAAAAATAACAGGGCTACACAAAGCCAGCATGCAGCAAAGAGATCAGGTCCTACAGTAGCTGCAAAAAACACAGCCCACTTTGTCAACTGGTAGGAAAAATGTACTCAAGACACAAGCAGGCTTTCTCAGACAGGTGCAGAGGAGCACGAGGGTGGAAAAAACAAGGCTGACCAGTGATCACAAGCTACCAGGCTCTGTGCTTTATACTTTAGTGTTAGTCCTGAGAAATACATTTTTCTCATAAAACTGATGTAGCAACTAGCTGAGTCACCTGGAGTAATGCAGTCCAGATGCTGGAGGCAGTGATTAACAAGGAGTTGAACATGTTGCATTATATACACATATATCCTACCTGTCAGCGGTATTAACTCTGTGCAAGATATCTTTGTTCATTAATAATTGCTAAGGAATGGAAGACTCAACCAGCTCCTGAATTTCTCTAGCTCAGTATAAGCAGCTTAGCTGGACAGGAGTTGGTCTAAGGAGGTTTTAATGGAAGCACACACACAATGCACATGTGTGCATGCACCAATCCACTGGGAATGCAACAAAACTCAACATCAAGAGGTCAGTTAGCTTCACACAAACACTATTGTGCACCAGAGATCACCACTGCACTAGCACACGTCTTTACTGAAGATAAGGTGTGTTATGGTTTAGGATTTGGGCTAAAGAAGTATCTAAATCTGGACAAAGAAGTACAAAGGGACATTCTCCCACTTCACACACCGTATAGCTGGCTTAGGAACATGTCCTGATGTAAACATTCTGCCTGACTCCCATTGCCCCAAGCATGGGTCCCTCCATCAGCTTACCTGATCTGTCCCTCACCACGTGTGACCACTCTTGTGCAAGGATGTGACCCCCTTTGCAGTTCCTATAATTCCCTCCTTGCACCCTCAACTCTACACCCTCCTACGGTGTGGAACAGAACTTGAGATGTTCGTGACAGGGCATCAAGACATACAGTCAGCTTAAGGATATATTCATGTCATCACACATGATGATAACACTGAAGCTCCTGAGATGGTTTGTGGAGGTGGAACACTGCCCTCAGCCCAGTCCCTGCTGCCTCTGGCAAAAGCATGGGCTCAGATTCATCTCAATCCATCATGAAATGTGGAGGCCTCTGAATCTCCTTTAAAGTACTTGGGTCCATTCACCTGGGCTACCACCACTGAAGAACGAGGAACAGATTTACACAGACATCTCTGCAGGTCTCTTCGACAGGAGATAGGTGAAAACTCATTTTCTCAGTGATAGATTTATCCAGCACTTCTCTTTTATGTTGTCCAGAGGACATGACCTATCCGAAAGGCTGGGTGTTGAGTGACTTGTGCAGAATTTGCCCACACCAACAGCTGTCCTTTTCCTCAGCCTGGTCAAGGAGGCTTCCCTGATCTTATTTAAAAGCTTCTTCATGGATCCTGTTTCCAAGACGTGGCAGGAAGACGGAGTAGCAAAGAGCAACACCTCCTGCTTTGCTGATGGTGATCCCAGTCACAGGGATCAGCCTTGTCCTAAATCTCCATATCTACAGTGCCATTTTAGATGCTGATGCCTTAATCATAACTAAATCCAGGAGTTTTGAGCTGATTCCTGTCCCACGTGCCTAAATCAGACTGAATCTCATTCCAGTTCTTCTTGTATTGAGATGCCCACCTTAGCCAAGGCACAATGTCATTTGTGATGAAGATGTAATAACCGGATAATTATTCTGCTTGTGTGATTATATTACATGATTAATTTCTCATCTCACTATTATCTGCACACTGGAATTCATACAGCTAATCAATTACCAATCATTTTATAACCTAAATATTGCATGCCACTGTGTGTGTGCTGCATGGAAATGTCAGGATAGCCTTAGTTTCCGCACCTGCTTTTGTTCTTCATGGAACACCTCCTTTTCCTTTTAATTTTACTTTTAATACATACGTTCCTTGCTTTCTGAGACAAAAATAACCGGATAGGAAGAGTAGATATACCATATTGGCCTAGGTACTGCCTCTGTTAAAAAAGGAATCACAGAATCACAGAATCACAGAATCACCCGGGTTGGAAGGGACCTCAAGGATCATGTAGTTCCAACCCCCCTGCCCAGCAGGGCCACCAAACACACACTTTCAGATCAGGTTGCCCAGGACCCCGTCCAACCTGGCCTTAAACACATCCAAGGACGGGGCATCCACAACCTCCCTGGGCAGCCCGTTCCAGGGCCTAACCACTCTCCTTGTATAGAACTTCCCCCTAAC
Organism: Centrocercus urophasianus; assembly: GCF_019232065.1. Taxonomy (NCBI): domain Eukaryota; kingdom Metazoa; phylum Chordata; class Aves; order Galliformes; family Phasianidae; genus Centrocercus; species Centrocercus urophasianus. The sequence goes on from NW_024884711.1 coordinate 46,276,027, forward strand.
ATCCAACCTAAATCTTCCCTCCTTCAACTTGGATCCATTTCCCCTAGTCCTGCTGTTGTCAGCCCTTTTGAAGAGTTTACTCCCCTCCTGGGTGTAGGTTCCCTTCAGGTATTGATAGGCTGCAATGAGGTCACCCCGCAGCCTTCTCTTCTCCAGGCTGAACAAGCCCAACTCCCTCAGCCTGTCCTTATAGGGGAGGTGCTCCAGCCCCCTGATCATCTTAGTTGCCCTCCTCTGGACCCTTTCCAAAATCTCAATGTCTTTCTTGTACTGAGGGCTCCACACCTGGACACAGTACTCCAGATGGGGCCTCACAAGAGCCGAGTAGAGAGGGACAATCACCTCCCTGTCCCTGCTGACCACCCCTCTCCTGATGGAGCCCAGGATCCCATTTGCCTTTCGAAGGAAGGGTAAAGATGGTGTGAGCTTTTCCCTAGGAAGATGTTGCTCAAGATGGCATTGTTTACAGGAAACAAAAACTCTTTTTCCCATCCAAATGGGTCTTTTTGTTCCAACTAGAGGCTAGAACAACCTTCTTTTAGAATTCATAAAGAGAGCACAGGTGGCTTTTCAATAGTGACTCCAGATCCTGGCTTAGATGTCTCATGAGGAGGTAGCAAAGACATGTTAATAGCCTCAAATTACTTCCTGTTTCATTCCCATGCTTAAGGCTCTTATATTTTCGCTATTTAGTTGCCTTTGACAGAAGAATGGAAAACTAGACAATCTTCGGGGTCCCTTTCAACCCAAGCCATGCCATTAACAGAGAAGCCATTTCCAGACATCAACTTAGCAAACTGAAAATGCAAATATCTATCTGTTATCTCAGCCTTCTGCCACTGTGTCTAATCTTCTGCAGGGTGATGCCCTACAGAGGGCAATGGCAAAACCCTTGCTGATTTCAGAGCTTCAGGCCAGAGACCCAATTTGCAAAAAAACTGCATGATATCAATTGGAATCTTTGAAAGAAATAAAACAGCTTCTTACTGGGTGATTCTGTTTCTCTGAAAGTGAGCCCTTAGGTCAAGCCAATTTGCTGAGCAGCAAAAAAAAATTAAAGGGAAAGACAAAATGTTAACTTACCCTGGGCACACTCAGCGTTTTGTGTAAGGAGGGGAAAAAAAAAAAAACAAATTGGAAACAAAACCAAACAAGATAGGCTGGAGCAAAACCATTGCTTTATCTCTTCCTTCTCTTTAATTGCAGTTGTAGGCCTAGATTCAAAGAGGCTGCTTGGGTAACTTCCACTCCTCCTTCCCTATCAGGGAGTCTGAAAAGCAAGTCATTTTAAATACTAAATTGCTACAGTAGTGATTAGTTCTGCAAGCTTTCCTGGGAGATGCATGGACATTTTGGATGCTGAGTCCTATCTGGCAGTATGTTCGCCAAAAGAAATTTGACCAGAGAAATTCTTAAGAAGGCATCTTGATAGAAACAATGTGGATCCTGATTGGAACATACAACAGTTTGTGAGGGCCTAAATTGTCAAATTCAAAGCAATTCTTCATCAATCAGGAATTAAAACAATGAAAAAAAAGTATTTAAAAACCCTCAGGGGAATAATAATTTTACATCTTGATGATGGACCCTTCAGCTCCAGCTGCCCTAGAGGCTTCAATACTACATCAACTCTATAAAATGCATGGCAGGTGGATGGACATAACTGAATTCAGAGAGGGCTCATGATCACCATCTGTCTCAGGCACAAGAATAAGATGCCTCAAGGAATAAGATGCCTCAAGCACAGATTTTCCCTGTTAACATGCTGCTTTGCATCAATGATGCCCCAGAAACATGTAAGAGTGCTCTTAAGCCATAGCAAAAGCAAATTAATTCAATTTACCTTAACATTCTTTCTGCTAGGTCACAATGCATTACATTTTCATATGTCCATCATTGCCTAACAGCACACACTGGACTACTTACCCCGTGTCATCTGTCGCAAGCCAATTTATTAAGCCATTATAACAGGATTTGTGTCCAGGCTTGTTGATTTGTCACCACTTTCATACAGTAGAAATGCTATTTCTAGACTGATGAGCTGAGCTGCAAAACTATACGCATGCACATACACACTATTTCATCAAGCTACATCTTGCCTGCTTCCAGTGTGACGTGGAAAGATGGGCAGAGCAGAAAGACACCACTTAGTTCAATTTCACTGTCCCTTTCCTCTGCTACCATATTCACATGCATCGAGGCTGGGACGTTATTCAACCTGTATGGGGTGTAGAATACCATTGGTCTAGCAGTAGCCAAACCAATATGGCCCCCAAAGTCCACAAAGGTAACACTGGTTTCCATTTATGCTTTCACTTCCTCAGTGCCAGCTGAAAGCCAGTTGAAAGCAGTAAGACATTTAAAAGTTCATCTCTGCTAATACGGAAGTTACATGATGCAAACTCTAATTTCTATGCTCCCGACCCAAAGCAAAGCACAGCAGGGTCAGATCCTCAGCTAGCAGAAACCTTGTGGACTTCATTAAAATAAATGGAACCATACCAGTTTACTTCAACAAAAATGCAGTCCACGTGACTGCACTTTATGCCTAGCCCACCTCCCACCCAGGCCTCCCCAAATACAACACTGCAGGAAGCTCTCATGTCTGCTTTAGCTCACTTAAGAAGCAAGTTTAAGCCCCGTGACTGTGATACTCAAGGCTATTTAAGCATTTATCTTCTGCTGAGTTTAACAGGGGTTATGTAACTGACAGGCTTTGAGGGCCTGGACCTTTCTATTTTGTCTCTAAGAAATATTAGTTTGATTTTTTGGTAGAAGGGGGGGCATCTTGTGAGTACTTGTAAGATGGTGATTAGCTCTAGATGGTCTAACCTCTGCGTCAGATGACTCACAGCTGAGTTCAGATGCAAAAATAGCTTTATCTTGGTAAATGGGGTAACTGCCCTATTTCATGCTCATCAACTTGAGAATGATAACAGCATTTCTGAACATGTCTTCAGTGATAAGGAAAGACGAGCACAAGTTACCAGCTGAAGGGAGAAGGTGATCAAAGTTTTAATAATACCCTTATTGGCAATGCTGCATTGCTGTGAGGTGCTAGAAATTGACTGAGGCATAGCTGATAAGGTCGCTTTTTCAAAGGCAGTTCCTGCTTCAGAGCTTTTCTATAATCTAAATTTTCTGTTATTTCCAAGAGGAAAAGAGAAATCCAGGGGATAAATAATCCAAGCAGAACCACATAAAACCATGTTAGAGCCTGATCTCTGAGATCTGGACCCTCTCAAGGGTTGCAAGATATCAGCAGACCAAAGAGCAGAAGAGGCATGACCCAGAGTCTGGTACTTTCAACCTCAAGAAGTGGATCCCCAAATCCATGAATATTTCTCACCTACCCAGCCTGGCAAACCTCCAGCCCCTGTGGCCACCCATTGTCTTCCCTCCCCAAAATGATGATGCCTGACCTTCAGTTTCTCTGACACTCAAGGTTTTTTTCATTCTTCACTGCCTCACATCTCCTTCTTCCCAAACTCAGACCTCAAGCTCATGCTCCATTCTTACACATCCTTTGGCAGAGGATCCGCAATGGAAGCTGCAAGAGTGCCAGGCACAAACTGCTGTCTCACCAATCCAGAAGGATGTTACTGTTTGCCAGCAGCTCCACAGTAATTACCTGTGTGTGTGCGCTCTCCCTTTGGTATGGATTAGATGGCTTACGTCCCTTTCATAGCCATCACTGGTGACTTGTACAGGTAAAGACCTAAGAGATGATGAAACTACATTCCTGGGTGGGGTTGTTTCTGGCTAGCTCCAAAATCTAAACAAGAATGTGAATAAGTCTAGGTGGATAGATAGCCACTTCCCATGCTCACAGCTACTACTGCCCCATGGGCAGTAAGCTTCCCAAACTTCTTTACAGCCTCTCATTGCTTTACAAACTCTTCATTTATTGCATTTGCCAATAAATCCTCAAATCAACCCTAGCACTGATTTTCTAAAAGCACACGAATGCTTTATTTTTATGCTTTTTTTTTTTTTTTTAATGCTTACGTTTTGTTTTTAGTTCTACTTACTTTGAGCAACCTGGTCTGGTGGGAGGTGTCTCTGCTTACAGAAGAGGGGGTTGGAACCAAGTGATCTTAACGGTCCCTTCCAACCCAAACCAGTCTATGATTCTACTTTTTTCTACTTTTGGCTACTATATTTACTATTATGTCCTGGCTAATTAAAGAGTGTAGCTTTAACCTCTTTCTTCTTCTCCTCTGTCTCTTTAACCTCTCTGTTTCTTCTTCTCCTCCAATCTCCTTTCCATTTTATGGTCCTTTCTAGGACTGCCTCAATACCTTTGGTGAAGTGAACCTTAAAATGCTGGTGTGAGATCTGAAGGAGAATTGGCAAACACACAATGACCCCATTCCTTCTCTCTGCTTTCTGGTTGTTTTTGTTTGTTTGTTTTTAAATTCTTCATATCATTTACAGGAGCATTCTCTGGTTATTTTTCTTCCCCTGTGATCAGCAGTTATGCAGCAGATATGGAGATACAAGATAGTTTTAAGGATAATGTTTCATTACCAGGTAGATGGAAATCTCTTCCTCTCACCTAATGGTAAAAATGTAGACCAAGGAAATTGGAATGTTAGATTTGTGCTGTGGCAGCAACATCATCAGAACCTTAAGAAGAAACCAAACGCTGTCAAAAAGCTCAGAAAGAAGAAATGAAGCCATTCCATTTCAGTGCCCATCCACTGAATTAAGGTGGTTCAGGTCAGACACGAGCGGAAGAACATAGAGAGAAACAATCCATGTGAGCAGTGGTTGTTCCTTTGCTCCCTGTGCTGATCCTTGGAGTGAAACCCAACTGTAACTGCTACCTATTAGGTGGGAAGCAAGAGAGTTTCCTTCACCCTAAATAGTTCAGCAAAATGGAGCAAAAAAGGGGGCTTCACATTTGGCCTTATTTATACAGCAGGACAGACTTTAAGGCCTTTCCTTATTTCAAACAGCATCCTTGTGCTTGGCTGGTCTGAGAAATCAATAGATGCTTTAGAGCTGTGCAGGAATGGGCTGAGCTTCTGAAACAGTGCTAGTTGATTCTTTCACACATTTTGGGGCCTGACCCAACTCCAATTAAAGTCAAGGGGAAAATTGTCATTGTGTACAGACAGGATTGTGCCAGGTTCTTCATGCAAGCCAGTCAGCCAAAGTTCACCGAATGCCAGTCCACGATGATGGAGAGAGGGAGTAGACATCCTTTCATCAGTTTGGCCTGAGGGAACTCGTGTTGAAAAATGAATTTTCCACTCTGAAAGTATTAGACATGTACAAACGCTCACTATTGATAAGAGTCCTGCCCTCCTTTGCCAATGGTTTCTCTTTGGATTTGATTGTCTTACTGGTATGCAGAAGGACAAAGAGAAATGACTGCTCCTTTGGCTAAATCCTCAGCAAAGGCAAATTTGCAGAGCTCAAGAAAAGTCAGTCTGAATTCAATCTGCAGAACTGGATCTTTGTTTATATCAAACTATATGTTTGGCTTCTTTGTCTTTAGCTAAACTGCAAACACAAGTTTTACAATCCATACATTTCATACAATCATGAAACTAAACCAAATCTTAGCTATAAAAGCACAGGCATAGATCAAATGGACAGACAAGCAAAGTATTCAAGTCAATCCTTCTGCCATGTTTGCAACTTTGGCTTCTGAGCTTCATATGGCATTTTCCAGAGAGAAGTAAAGAGAAAGACAGATGCTAAAATGGAACATCAGCAGGTCTAAAGAAAGTTAATGTGAAAAGCTAGAGTTTGTTCGGAGGCCTTTTTAGTCTGGAAGTGAAAGAAAGAATACAGAAGAATGCAAGCAAATACAGACTGGAAAGTGAGGCAATTTTTCACACAGTCTGAGTAACCACTGGATGCAGTGAAGCTTTTCCATTCAAAATGATTGACTACTGAGACAGAAAGCATTCTGAAAGAATTGGAACAGTTATTGGAGGAGTCAGGATGGGTGGCACCACAGAATCTCCTAACCTGATGATATCTACATCTGGATGCTTAAAGCCTGTATCCGCTAATACACTTGAGCATATGCCAATCTGTAAGAAATTTAAGTCATCGTGATGTTTCAGGTTCACATAATCACAGACATACCTTCTAACTTAGGGGGATGACAGAGAAACTACTGACTGCTGGTTCCTTGGGCAAGTAACTGCATATCTATGTGGCCATGAGATTTCTCTACTGTTTCTCCCTCTAAAATACTCAGGGTCCTCAGTAGTGCTTTGTTTCCCCCTGGAAAACACCACAGTAACACACATCTTTAGTAAGGCTGTCTTCTAAAGGTCAGTCTATGTGCTGTCACATGAGGGGAAGGATCCCCTTTGTGCCTAAGAGTGGGCCTAATTGACTTGGGCCTTTCCTTGTAGCAGCACAAAGGTCTAGGGCCACTTTGCATTGGTTACGGGATCAGCTGTAGGATCATTACATCACAGAACCATCAAGGCTGGAAAAGACCTCCAGTCCAATCTTCCAGCCACCACCACACACCTCAACAATCAGCATCCAGTGCAGGTCGCATGTTGTGATGGCTCAGTGATTGCATTGGTCCTGATTATCTGAAATGCTTACTGCCACATTCTCAGACTTTGTGGCCCGCAGACAAACCTAATTTTTCGGGGCATCCGTGCTGTCCTCAATGGTAATGGTTGGATATAACAATCTTGAAGGTCTTTTCTAACTCAAATGATGCCATGCAGGTCACAGAGAAAGTAATGCCTCCTATTTATTTCCATGGAAACTACCTGCATGATTCTCTGAATCTGTGCTTGTATAATCCCAAAGTATTTGACTTTAAAATGCCTCAGAATTCACACTGTAACTGAAATTTCCCACACTATACAAAATGAAGTAGAATTGAAATGCTACCACACAAAGCCAACGAAGGTAGGCACTTTTGTCCTTTTTTCCTCTCCAATAAACTTTCTTCTCCAATAAAAGATGGTTATTGCTTTGGTTCTCCCTTCTTCTAAAACGGTACAGTGGTGACAGCATTCAGCAAAGTGAACTGCTTGTTCAAATCTCACCTGAGACTGAATGAGCTCAAGGCCAATATCTTGCATTATCAGTAGAAACAGGAAACCTTCCATAGATCCTTTATCAGACCCTAGGTATATGAACTAGTTAGCACCCATATCCCCCAAGGCAAAACTTTATCTTGCACAAACAACACAATTATTTCACCTAGCTCAAGCCAACCAAACACTGCCAAACTCAACATAAACACAATGGATTTTATGTCTCCAAGCAAATGAATGCTAGGAGAAGCACTGCAACTGCATTTCATGTAGGTATGTTTTCCCTACAACCTAAAATGTTTACCAGATTGTTGGGTCAAGTTGTGTGCAGATTCTGCAAGGAGTAAGTTCAGCCCTGAGTAGTGGAGACAGACTGTCCCACATGCTTTTGTAGCCCTTCTGGAAGACACAGCCATTAACCCTGAACTGACATTTACCACAAAAAATCCTCTGCTTGGGAGGAAACACACACAGTGTTGGAAGCCACGATCTGCCTGAAAGCACCCTGACTTCCAGGAACTGCAGATTCTGCAGGACAACGTCCAGTGTTTATGCACAGAAGTGTTTCAGCAGACACTTCTCACACCATTTTCTGCAATCATGCCTCGGTCATGACCCGCTACAAACTGCCACAGGGGTGAGAGGTTACGTCAAACTCCACGGCTCACTGGGTTCCTGGCTCCTCTGCCAATTAGCACTGGCAGTTATGTGTGGCAGCAGACACCGGCCAATTGTTCATCCCAATTTCTGTGTCACTGCAATCATTCAGGGCTTTCACAATGAAGCCTCACTGTTGGAGGATACAGATTCCAGTGAATCACAGAGGGAAAATAAAAATGGAGAGTGGTATGTGGTCACTGCAATGGGAACGTGCTGTGCTGTGGATGGATCTCAGGGAAACTCTGGGAGTGGGACACGCCTTGATATGGATTGGGAAGTGCTCATGCAGAAAGGCCACTATACCAACAGGGATGGCACTTGGAGTACTGATACAGAGAGGTCAAAAGGCAAGGAAGAAACTGGGTGGATAGCAAAGACAGTCTTTTCTGTTGCTTTATGATGCAAACATAAGTCCAAAAGAGATCCTGCTGGACTGCTGTGCCCAGTCACCTGCTATTACCAGCAAGTAGATCATCTATTACAATGAATTTATTATGGAGTACTTAATTTAATTTAATTTTTGGATGACTTTTGATCAACCTGGGGGCTGGAACTTGATGACCTTTAAAGATTCTTTTCAACCCCAGTCATTCTACGATGCTGTAATCACACCTCCCTACTTAGGAGATTAATTCATGACTAGTGTTCGCTTGCATCAAAACAGCTCTTAGATAAAGAGCTCTTCTCCCACCTCAATGTTAACTCCAGCTGATTACACTGAGCTTAAAAGCAGGGAAAACATACCAACTCCTTTATTCCCTTCCTTTATCATCCCAGTGGGGAAATCTCACTGTTATACAGTTAGCATGGAACAGAGATCCAGATGAAAAACAGACAGTTACATCTCTATATAGATTTCCTGCCTAAACTCCTGCAGGGACCTGGTCAGTGCAATCAGAGGAGCCCAAAGAGCCCTCCAGCTCACAGAGGGGCCTTCTTCAAAGTGAGGCAGACAGCTCACAGCTCCAGCAAACCTATTAATTAGATCTCAGCTGACTATGATTGCATTTAACAAACAGAGATTATGTATAGGTACTGCCCTGCAGATATCTCAGAAGAGTTATCTGACTCTGGATCTCTTACCATCACTGAGGGGAAAGGCTTTATTAAATCCTTAAGCAGAAGACTAAAAGTCTTCTTTGACTGGGACATCCAACAGATTAATCCGAAACCCTGCTCACTTACTTCATGCCCTTTAAATTAAACTTCATCAATCAGGCTTTTGTTTCTCTTCAAATAAGAACAAAAAAACAAAGTCTTCCCAAGACAATGTTTCCTATCCATTTGCAAGGCAGTTTTTGGTGCACTGTTTTAGAAGCACAACAGAACAAAGTGGAAAATTCAATATACACAGCTACTTACTGAGCTCACAAAGCAATGTTCAGGTTCTCCACTTTCAAACAGGATGACATCTTTTATGAAGACTGCGATGGCTCTCATTATAAAGGACATGAAGAGGTGCATATGGATATAATTTCGAGTACAGTGCAGTTTTCTGTTGGGAAGAGACAACATTTCTGAATAGCATGACTTCTCTAAAACGTTATTTATCTATTTACATGTTTCTTCTGCTGAGATACTGGCTTACAATTAAACATCAGAAACCCTGAGACAGACAATGTTTTGATGTAAAACACAGCAAATCCACTTAAGCCCTTTAAAAGCCACAAAAGACGTGACATTGCATATATCTGTGGCAGCACTGCTGCTTTTCCAATTCTGAGAAAAAAGGTCAAAACACAGAATGACAGAAAAAAGGTCCATTGTGCCTCTTTCCATTGGAAAAGTGAGTTTTTTGATTCAGTAAAGTGTGTTCACGAGAAAGGTCAATTTTCTACAGCATGCTTGTACCGTAATAATTCTTCTCAAAGCAAAATGTTTCTTCAGGAGGAGAGATAAATTCTTAGCAGCTGCTGCCCAAATTAACTCATACTGCAGGCACTCTGTAGCAATGCGGGTAATATTTTCACTTTAAAATTACCAGTTATTCATTATTTTGCTGTTTTTGCCATATATTTAAACAACACTATAACAGGAGGTTGCCTCGTGCATAGACTTGTTTGACGGAGGAACCCAAATACAGATGTCTGAATCCAGGATCAGCAACAGGGCCTGAGGATGAATTCAGTTGCCAACACTTAACCACCCAACGCCATTTAATTTGCTGCACTGCATCTCCATCAAGGCCTGGGTCTCGTGATGGAGCTCATGCTCTTACCTGAAGAGACATAAAATGATCATAGCAGCTGTGAGAGCAATGAGTGATAAGGTATGTCCAATGGTGTAGCCGGTCTTGACTGTGCCATAGAACGCCGTTTGCTAAGGGGAAGGAAAGAAATAAAAACAGACTTTCAAAGAGCTGCCAAAATCCACCTAAATACACCATTGCTGAGCTTGTTCTGACCTCCTTGCTGAAGCGAGTCGAACTCCATTCTCTTAAAAAATTCTCTGTAAAATCATATCTGGTAGAGAACATAGAATCATAGAATGGCCTGGATCAAAAAGGACCACAATGCTCATCTAGTTTCAGCCCCCTGCCATATGCAGGGTCACCAACCACCAGACCAGGCTGCCCAGAGCAGAACATGATTCAAATACAGCTGGTGTGAATAAGAAGAACGTGCCTGGATCACACCAAGACCATTTCACAGCTACACAAGTGGAAACTGCAGAGGATGGAGTCTGAATTTGACACTTGCAGAGACGGCTACATGGTTACAACCTTGTGAAACAAGAACAGCTAACGTTCACTTAAACAGTGCACTGACATGTCAGCTCTGAGTACGATGAGCTTCCTTACATGAAGGGAATTTTAGGGACAGAAGTGGTCTGGGTTTGCTTTTGTGGAAGCAAAACATTGTGTTTTACTAAGAAAAAAACAAACCAACTTAAAACGTTCTCACTGAATGCACAGATATGTTCATTCAGAAATATATTTTCATTTGCAAGTTGGTCCATAGCTTTTCTCTTTGTCTGCACACAGAGGGATTCTCTGAGCATGGAGCACCATGGGATTTAAATCCAACGGGGAATCCTGGTATAAATAAAATGAGGAAATACAGCAGCAAGATTTCAGCTCTCCTAAGGCTTTCCAGCAACACTCTAAATGAGTATATTTCAATTTTCAGCTGAAAAAGAAAAGTTTGTTTTCAAACATTTGTTTTATCAGTGTTTTGTTTTCTTTTTCTTTTTTTACTAATTTGATATTTTTTAACAAGAGTCTAACTCAGTAAAGAGTGTTTTCCCAAATAAAATCTAATTTTCCTAGCCCTTGACTGACCCTTTTCTACCTTCCTTGCCACCACTTTCTGTTAAATAAAACAAACAAAGTCACAAAAAAAAACATACTGATGGATAATCTAAGCCCAACCTTATCTGGGAAAACACTCTTGACTAACAGCGAGGGCTGACATTTCTATAGGTTATTTTCATAGCCTTGACAAGCACTAGGTGCTTTTCAGGACCAGTGAAGCTGTGATGCAAGGTAATCCTCTAGCATTTACACAAGCCAGCTTGGAGGGGTGTTAACACAGAAATTTCAGAGTGCTAGGGTTAGACTGGCCATGTCTGCTTTGCTTCTTGGACCATGGATCTCAGAGATGGATTAAAGCAGAGTGTCTTCATAGGCTTGTTAAGTGAATCTACATCACTAAGAAATTCGGGTCATAATTCATAGTAAGGGCTTTGGGTCATTGGATCTACCTGATACAGTGATGGAGTCTGCCACCTGTATCCATGCCTCACCCACCTGCAGAGCATGAAGGGATGCTAAACTAAGCTTACATGAGAATTAGCTTCCTTCCCTTCTGGACAGTAGCCTCTATGTTTGACTCTCGGTAAACTGAATTAGGATGTGAAATATTCACCTTCGTAAGTGCAAAAGAACACTAATATTAAGTCTTCCAGTAGCCCTGCACGTAGGCTTGATTTGGGATAGCATCACATGTGCTGAAGTCATCTGAGTTCTTTCTCATAAATGCAGATTCTCTCTCTTTGGCCAGAAATGTGGGGTTAGTATGTTTTTATTGCCTTCACATAGAGCCTACAGGGATGTCTGGGTGGCATCCTCAGATGATGGGGAAGCTGTGTATCACGTCAGATAATAGGACAGGAAAACAATCCTCCATTTCCTAATATACGGTTTTTCAGAGTCAGTCTGGAGAAGGAAGCATTAACACTGCAGAGATCATCAGCACAGTATTTTGGTGCCTATGTCTGCTTCCTAAGGACTGCCAGAATTCACAAATAAATTTTTAATACACACTCTCTTTATTTGTTTCTCATAGTTTCTTGCAGTTTCTGGTATAAGTGGTATAGGTTTTAAGCTCGTGAAGCATTTTAGGCATGGATGATGATCAATCTGTTCTGCACCTCATGTCCCATACAGCCTGCTGTTCTTTTCTTTTTCTATTCCTTTTACTTCCTCCTCCCTAGACCGACAGCCAATTCAACAACAACAATCCATTCTTCTTCACAGACTTGTACTGCATGTTCACCCCCCTCTGCCACCTTTCACAGAAATTAGCTTTAAACAGCATGACAAAACCGTGGAAATCAAGAGAAAATAATTAAGAAAGAATTAGAAGAACACAATATATGCTCTTGTGGCAACACAGAGTTCTGGGCAGTGCTGCAATCCATTGGGTCACCAAAGCACAAACCAGGAATTCCCAAATCCCTTTGCAGATGGAAAATAAACTAGAGCTCTTGCGGGAGGGCCCTTCCAAGCAGTAATGCTTTCCTCTGTAATGATGGCTCTTAAAATGTGCAATCAGTGCCACTCAACTCAATGTTAGGAACATGATATGTGGGATTTGTAGTGGTGGCTGACCTTGAAGGCTCTCTCTTTGGTACACCTCTTCTTTTTTGTTGTGTGTGTAACCTTCCATTTGGTATTCTCTGTATCATATTACTATTAAGGCTGGTTAAGTTCAGCTCAGATTTTCTGTTAACAATTTGTGTGCCTTTGTAATGGGTGACCCCCATTATACACAAAGGCCTCTCATCATAGACATTTACTTATTATTACCATGCAGTGCTCACCACACCATACAGTAGAAAAAGCAACAACAACAACCAAAAACAAAACCAGAAAAACAAACCAACCAAAAAGCCCCATCACAGGCATAGGTTTAACATCAATATATGATTGCAGTAAAAGAGCACGAGATTTTTTTTTTTCTAGCATGAGTTTTTCTTGTTTAATATGAGAGAGCTAGCATAGAATCATAGAATCCTTCCAGTTGGAAGGGATCTTTCAAGGCCATCAGGTTCCACTCACTGCAATGCACAGGGACACACACAGCTCCATCAGTGCTCAGAGCCCCATTCCCTGACCTCGAGTGTGTTCAGAGATGGGGCACCACAGCCTTTCTGGAAAACCTATGCCTCACCACCCTTTCATAAACAACATTTTCCTTATATCCAGCGGAAATCTCCTCTCTTTTGGTTTGAAATCACTTCCCCCTAATAGAGACATGGCTCTGATCTTCTCAGGTGCTGAGATCCTGCCACTATGCAGGAATTTAAAGGGAAGATTGGCTCTTTGGCGAGGCACTTCCCAGGAAGATGCCTCCTTTTCAAGGAATTAAAGTAGGAATGAAAAAGTAGAGCATCAGAAGGTGGTGTGGCTCTGCTATCTATCCCAGGTAAATCATGACATCCACCCATCCATCTGGGTTTACAGACCTCTTCCCCTGGTGTGCTGTTGGAATCGTAGCCACAAGCGACAGCATACGGTGCAGGGTACACATCTGTCCAGCCCTGACTTGTGCAATTCCTGCTCACATTTCCTGGAAGAAAAAGAAACAGAAGATTAAAACAAGACTCTCTGGGCACGCTCTTAAACAAACGTTTGCCTTTTGTTAATTCAAATACCAGAGCACATTTCTTGTAACACGTGCAGCAAGTCTTGTAATTTTCCTCTGCTAAAATGTACTCATCTTACACAATGCAAACAAGAAGGACCAACGGGGTCATAAATTCATTCTGCACAAAATAAGCAGGTTTTAAACTGAGATGTCCACAAAACACTCTTACAGTGGTAACATAACTCAGCTTGAACTTGGTTCCTCCACCGTGGGCAATGCAAAGATGTTGTTTGAGAACATTACTGTCTCCATTCCTGGAATATTTTTTTTTCACCTAACCAGAGCAGCAAAGTGTTTAAATCTTTCACTTTGCTTGTGAGAAGCTAAGTGCTCACTTCCTTGCTGTGCAACCAAGTGGGAAGACTGGGAACTGAACGCACTCCTCAAAGCCCAGACCTTGCCCACAATACAAGCCCTGAGCTTTATTCAAATGTGATTCCCAGGAAATCTACCGTGCTCTTGTTTGACAATGAAATGCTTCAACATTTGGCTACAAGGAAGAGCCAGTGACAAAGTGTGTTGCCTGTTTTAACACGTACAAAAGGCAGATATTCCTCAATAAAGAATTAATCCATCAAAAAGTAAATTTCACATTTCCCCAGCACCTTCTCTGACCACTTAAACCATTCTTAGTCCATCTCTTGTGAATCACACCACTGTTCAGTCAACTTCCATAATCATACTTGTTGGCTGGTCGGCATTCCTTGGGTGTCATTTGTCACATAAAACTGCCTGCCATCCCTAACTGGAAAGCTGGTACAATAAACCAGAAGAAGTAAATGGTAAACAGTCAAAACTTTCTTACGACTTCTTAGATGAAGAATTACACCAGTGCAACTCAAAAGCTATGCAGACATCTCCAGAAATGGGGATCTTTGCACATGAGAGTGATAAAACTACTGCAAACAGGAGAAAATCAGTTCTGCAGCCATGAGTCATGAAAATATCCAAGCATCACCTCCAGAAATTTCTGCCTATTGAGTCATCTGAACATCTTCCTTACTATAGACCTCTCTGACACTGACACTAGCAGCAGCCTATCCCCTGATTTCTTTCAGGTCTTGAATACTTCACAGGTGGGTTTTGACCCTAAAACCTGTCCATGTAATTCATCCTTACAATCAGCCTGCACACCATGCAGGCTCTGCTACCTTTGTTTTCTATCAAAAGGAGAAAGTAGTTGAACTGCTCCAGAAGCAGCTACCTGCAGCACAGTTTGGAGGGCTGCTGTTCCTCTGGCTTTATGCATGGTCACTGTTTACATTCATTTTTTATTTACCTGGGTTCACATCAAGATCACGAGAAATCATGTTCAAACAAATCAAGGACACGACTGTTCAGTTTTTGTTGTTTATTTTCTAAGGTGTTATGTAATTTCTGTTATTTCTTCTTCTTTACAATGGATCCCATTATTTGACCTTTTTCTGCTGCTTATTTCCTGCTCATGACTCCCTCCTTCTGTTTGGGGATGCCTTTGGTTTTCATGGTGGTTTTTATCTTAGCTTCTCATTGTCAGCAAGCTAAGAGGGCCAGTTTCAGCTTAATTCATTTCCTCATATTTCTTGTACTTCTAAAGTGTACTTCCCCTTAACTGTTCGACTCTTTTGCTGTTCTTCTCACTGCTCACAACAGTTTTCAAAGCTGTCTTAATGCTTCAACCGATGGTAGAGGAGAACTAAATGGTACATCCTCATGGCAACGAAAAACAAACCAACCAGCTAACCAATCAATCAACCAACTTCCTGACTTCAGGGAATTTCTCTGATAAGTCTTCTACCACTCTTCGCTGCTCGTATCACTATTTGATGCAAGATTCTAACATAACAAATCTGATAAAACAAATGTTCATAGTTCTCAGATTCTGTGCTAGATGTCTGGGAGGTGCAGAAATGCAAGGCTAGAAGATACAGATTTTACCACACTAAAACGTTGGCTCAAATGACAGAGCAAGCATTTCTAATCGCTATGTGAAATGAGGATGATCACTTCCTATACTGAAGTTGAACATAAATGTTCGATATTAGGAATAATTTCTTCTCTGAAAGAGTGGTCTGTCGCTGGAATGGCTGCCCAGGGAGTGGTGAAGACACCATCCCTGGAGGAGTTCAAGAAAGGCAAAGATGTTGCACTAAGGGACATGGTTTAGTGGGGAAATGTGGACTAGATGATCTTGGAGGTCTTTTCTGACCTTGGTGATTCTATGATTCTAGGATAAAGCTTGGAAAAAGCTTAGCTCTTACTCT
Organism: Centrocercus urophasianus; assembly: GCF_019232065.1. Taxonomy (NCBI): domain Eukaryota; kingdom Metazoa; phylum Chordata; class Aves; order Galliformes; family Phasianidae; genus Centrocercus; species Centrocercus urophasianus. Next base: position 46,291,828 of record NW_024884711.1, read on the forward strand.
GAGATTTACCTAATGAACCAACAGCAAACTAATTGTAAAAATTCTATGCTACAAGCCCAAAATAACAGTGCAGAAACCTGAACATAAATACACAAACAAACAAATCCTCAAGCAGGCAAATATGATGTAAAGAGGTAATCCTTAATCTTGGATTTCACTTGCATCTTCCTGGCCTATAAGCCCTACCATTTCTTTGTATGTTGAATGACAGCATACCCTATTTCCTTATTTAGACCTGATGATGGACATTTTCATTTTGTACCTCTTCTCCTCTACACCATGAAATGATCATTCCCCACCTACTTTCTCCACAATATCCTGACCTGCACTTTTTGAGCCCAAATTTCTCTAGTTTGAAGTGCTTACATCCAGCTGGTTTCCACCCACCCTTTAATCATGCACTGCTCCAATGATGGAATTCTCCTTCAGATCTAAGTCCACCCCAGTGTCACCAGCTTCACCTTCCATGAAATCTTCTGGCCTTTCTGCTGCTCCCTCTGATGCCCACAAAAGTAGAACAGTGGAACAACTGCAAGGCCTCCTCCTGTCTCCAGGATCCTCAGAGCCCTCTGCAGGTTGTCTAACCCAAGCTCTGCAGTGAATGTTCATCTTCACTGCCATTCCTCATGAAAAAGAGATGATCTTCTACAGCAAAACACTGAACACAATTCATTAATTGGGACAGACTTTCTTGGACAAGAACACAGGCAAGGAAAACTTTAATTCAATTTCTTGATGTGTAAATGTATTTGGGAGTGACATGAAGAGACATGAATCTGAACAACTTCTCAGATTGAGCGATACCCAGCAGTAAAGGCCTGGCAGAGGAACCACACAACATATTTGTGGCAGGAGGAGTCAGTGAAATTGAGATGGAAACAGAATATTTTCTTCCAACAAAGGCTGTCTGATCTGCATAGGAGTTACACACTGAACAGTGTGAACCAAACAAATACAAAGAGGTAACTGTATTCCAAGCAATTTGTTGCACATATCCAACTCTCACAAAGTTTTTCTCTTAATTATTTTTATCTCCCATCTGTTTCAAATACACTCTTCAGTCTCAGAAATACATCTGAAAGCTTGTGACATAGGTGAGATTTTACCTCTTTGGCTTTAATGGCAGAGCACATCTTATTGGCTTTTAATGGAAGCCTAAATCCATACAAAGATATCTGATGCCAGCCATTGCTAAGGGATGCTCTCCCCCTTGTTTCTCTTGCCCACAGCTGTAATAGCTTCTAAAAGAGAGGGGAAGGTCTGCTCCATGCAGCAATCTCTCCTGTTTCTCTGTTGTTGTATTCCATAGTCAGAAATCAATTTTTTCAAGCAGGAGCTATTAAAGCAATAGCAGCTCTTATTTACTATTCTTGAGATGCTGCTGAGCTCCCCCAAACATATGTAGTTCCATTTTTATTATTGATCTGCCCTACCATTACTGGGAAACACCTGAGACCTCCAGACAGAGCTACACTTGTTCTTAATTGGATACAGATGTGGCTGGATCTGGGAGAAGCTGAAGTGATAAAGCACAGTTAAGATATTTCCCAAACTTGCTTTATCTGCCCCAGTCCTGACCTTTCAGATCATTCTTTCAGTACGATTTCTGCCAGCACAGCATACAAACAAATTGTGGCATGGTATCAACACATCATATGACAGTTGCTGCCTTCAGTTTTCTCTTTCTCTCCTTTTGCTCTTATTCACATCGTTTGGTCTGTGGTTCTTACTTCCACGCTGCTTTGCCCTACATCCTTGATTCTGGGAGATCTCCCATTTTCCTTTTTATTCCTTTCCCTTTCCTGCACATTACATTTCTCACCACAAAGATCCTGATCCTTAATAAGTACAGGTAATTCCTCCCTTCTTAACCCCACATATTCCCCTTTATTAGGCATTTTTTGCAAACTTTGTTTTCTCAAAATGAAAGCAGAGCTGTCAATCTCTAGGACAAATTTCTCATTGGATCTTCATACATTGCAACTATTAGTATAGCAGGTAATATTTACAAGAATAAAATGCACAGTTTTGCATAAGTGGTGGCATTAACCCCACGAGGCATCAGCTGACAGCAGGCTTTCAGTGTGAGGATCTCACAACACAATATCATTGGGAGTACACAACCTTCTGAGCACCAGACCTTCAAAGGAGCAGTGCAAATGTGTCATGACACCCCAGCTGCAAACAAACCTCAGAGGGCTGGGGCAAGATCAAGCCATAAATAAGCCATACATCCAGATAGCCACCTGTTTCTTCAGTCAATTACACCAGTGCACGTTGCTGGAGCTTGCTAACACAGAGCGGTGCATTCTTTAATGCAGAGAAAAAGATCACCACTAATCTATGGAAACTCAGCAATCCAGCATTGATTTCTGAGTTGGGACTTCTGTTCTTCTGACAAATGAGCAAAATGGATGTTAAAGAGTGCTTGGAGGCTGCCATGATCAATATAAGGAGCAAGAGTGTTGGCTGTCTTGTCCCCCGCCTCATGACTTCCAAGGTGGACTGTGCAAATATCTGGCCAGTTCCATGTAAATGAGAAGGTTTCCTGGCAATTTTGTCTTTGTGATAGGAAGGCAGGCTGAAACAGGCAGCCCAGGGGTGTGGTAGAGTCACTGTTTCTGGAGGTGCTCAAGAAACATGGAGATGGGGCAGTGTGAGACATGGTTTAGTGTTATGGTGGTGATGGGCTGATGGTTGGACTAGATGATATCAGCTATCTTTCCAACCTTAATGATTCTATGATTCTAAGACACATTTGAACTGAGCATGCTAGGTATCTGAAAAGGCTCAGTGAAACAAACCTGCACAACATATACACTCAATGGCTTGTTTCCCTGTAAATGAAAGCTGTAGTAAATAAGTAGTTTTTCAGATTGACTTTTGGGTTCTTTATAACAGTGGTAATGTCTTCCGCTCATCTATCATCCCTCCATTTTGTTCTGTTTCAAAAGCAAGGTAGAGAAAAGGAGGAAAGAAACTGAGGAAAAGAATGCTGGTTCAAGAGAGGGAAATCAAAACGGTTTTCAACTGAATGAAAATCATTTTTAGAGGCTGGGGAAATGAGCACAATTCTGTATTTTTGTTTGTTTTCACCTACTCATTATAGAGTTACTTTGCATGAGCAAAAGATTGGCGTTCATCTCACTTAGCTTTTGCCATGGAAACATAGGGACTCTAGTCTATAGCAGACACTATAGGTTCCCAAGAGGCCATATCACACCTCCAAAGGTCATGCCTTTTTAAGGCATGTTACAGGACAACCCATGCCCTGCAAATACCTCTCTTTCTCATTGGCTTGAGGGAAATTAGAAAGGAGTTTAACTTGCATGCTTAACCACAAAATGCCTACTGTTAGGTGGACTCTCAACTCCATACTTATGACAAATCCCTCGGTGTATATTCATGTCCTACCTACAAATTTCCATTGACTATCCCAGGACATTGCTATGCTCTGCTCCAAGACTCACTCTAAGACAACAGGGATTCAGGTGCTTTGAAGGACTCCTTTCAGGGCAAGCTTGCAGATGACATCAATGAAACTACCTGCAGTAGTGTGTTTAACCACTTGATTCAATACCTGCAGGTGGCTCATTCTCATGTTATTTCATGGGGAGCTCTTCTCTTTTCTCTGTGCAGTTGCAAAGAATTGCCAGAACCGTCCTCTGATAGTTGGATACTGCACCATTAAGACCTGCACCTTAACAGGAAATAACAGACATCCAATGGATTTGACTTCATTGCCTCTGCCTCTGCTCTAATGAACTGAAATAATGCTACAAGGGATCAGTCAATGTCTTTCAAAGCAGAGGTATGGAGAAAGGGTGCCGTTTCCAAAGCTCTCTGCAAGTGAATCAAAAATACTGCTGCCCATCATACTAAATTTATTAATGGGACATCAGTCAGAGGCCAGGAATGATATGAACCGTATCTTGTTTAATGCATGCAAGAGGTACCTAGGGTCAAACAGCAGTAAAAATAACTTTGGGCACAATATAAAAAAACAGAATGACAAAAGATAATACAAAAGTTCTTGATTGATATTTGCTGAATTGAAATATGCCACAGAGAGAATGATGTCTTTTAAATTCAGAAGAAAAAATGATCTGACAGAAGATTACGAATGTGTAAATTTAAAATGATAGAGTGAAGGTCTAAAACCAAATGAAGACTTAATCTTCATGATGGATGTTACATCCACTGTAACATAATAAGATCCATAATTCTTCAGACAAGTCTTGGGGCTCCACTTATGCAGAAAAGGGATTTGGGGTCAGATTCTGAATTATAATGCTGCTATAAACTTAAGTTAATCAAAGATTAAAAGATTTTAAACCCAAAGAATTTCATAAAATAGAATCATAGAATTATAGAATCATTACGGTTGGAAAATACCTCTAAGATCACCTAGTCCAACTGTCCACTTAACACCAATGTTGCCCACTAAACCATGTTCCTTAGTGCCACATCTTCATGTTCCTTGAACACCTCCATTCCACCATCTGGGCAGCCCATTCACTCTTTTAGTGAAGAAGTTATTCCTACTAGCCAACTTGCACCTCTTCTGGTGCAACTTGAGGCCATTCCTTCTTGTCCTTTTGCTGTTATGTAGGAGCAGAGGCCGACCCCCACTGCACCACAATCTCCTTTCAGGCAGCTGTAGAGAATGAAGTCTCCCCTGAGACTCCTCTTCTCCAGACTGAACAATTCCAGTCATACAGTTCTTTAAAGATAAGTCAATATTGGCATAAATCTTGCAATGATATTAACCACACAAATCATTCAGATCAATCTGAGAACCTTACTTAATGTCTGTGGATGGGCAGATTTGGCCCACCTATAGCTGACATCCTAAGTGTCAACTCTCAACTACTTCATAGAGCAGTGGAAAAATTAAAGGAAAGAAGAGTGGAAGGAATTTTCGAGCGCTGGAGGAGATGAGGTTCTCACTTTCATTGAGTGGGTTTTGGTTATTCCCATAACATATCATGGCTGAAGCCTAAAAAAAACCATCAGTGCCAGTTTTTTTTACTGCTAACTGCAGCGTGGACAGCTTGCTTTTGCAGGGCACAAATCCCTCTTACAAATGTCACCTTCTACGTATTGAAAAGAAGCTAGAATATGCTGGTAAAGAGACAGCAAACAGTGCACTTTAATAGTGAAAGGTGCCAAAAATATTTTCATGCATCTCCTTCACATGGTACTGACGAATGTCATAAAATAATGAAAATCTTCTGGATTTGTGAGTAGCATAAAAATTTAATGTCAAATGACATCAGAACTATGATAGGCATTTTAAGGTTTCTAAATGCCGTCAGATATTTTATCCTTTATTTACCATGAGATATATTAGTCATTTGAAGAGCATATTTTCCACTGAGCAAGAAAATCACATTAACTCGTTGTTTCCCAAACTCACTCTTTTTTCTAGCTCTGAATTCAGAGATCTGTAACTGCTCACAACTTTGGTCTAAGCTTTCATGCTACTGCAAAGGGATCAAAAAGTAAGACATAAACATTTACTAGATGATTGATTTCCTTGGAAGTTATTCAGTGATATTCACTACTACAAAGGAAGAATTGCTCCACAAAATTTAATAACATTATTTTGCAAGAAATTCTGCAGAACAAGATGCAAACTTCCCTTCGCTTTAATTATGCTCATATCTGCTTTCCGTCATTTGCATATGATTGTACAAAGTGCATAGCTCAGAGAAAAACAAATCATAGATTCATAGACTCACCAAGGTTGGAAAAGACCTCCAAGATCATCCAGTCCAACTGTCCACCTACCACCAACAGTTCTCACTAAACCATATCCCTCAACACAATTTCTATATGTTACTTGAACCCCCTCCAGGGTTGATGACTCCACCACCTCCCACAATATGAGGGTTCCTCTGTCCCTTGTCCACTATTAAGCTGTTGTTTTTGCTTTCAAAACAGCATCAGTTTCTTTGTGCACAGAGGGAGATGCTTACATATATTGTCTGCAAAGGCAGGATTCATCCCTGCTGCCACTACCACTCAACAGTCATTCAATTGCAAAAGGAAAGAGGCTTTTTTAAGACGTTATTCAATTCATCTTAGTGTCTAAAGGTCACCTGAACCGAGCCTACTCCTCACCACTGTAAAACATGCTCAGTTGACTATGGAGGACCCTAAAATCAATATGAACGCTATTCCATGTTAGATACAAGCTTCTTAAATACCAGTATCTTAGTGTCAGTTGAAGCAACCTCACGGATTTCTTGGATCCCCTAAGGGTATCTGAAATGGCACTGGATGCCAGTTTAGGAAACTGAATGGCTTCCCTCAGCATCTATAAAGTAGGTGCCTATCTGTGAGTTTAGAGTCCAAAGAGCTGTTCACGCTTCTAAATACATGTCTGTTGGTGGCAATGACTAAAGTGCTGTTCAGAGGAAGTTCAGGTTGGATGTCAGGAAGAGATCCTGCCCCAGAGGATATTGGGCATGACACAGCCCCCCAGGGCACTGGGCACAGCCTTGTGCTGTCAGGGCTTGTTGAGCATTGGGACGCTGCTTGCAGACGTACAGTTGGATTTTTGATAGGTCCTATATGGTGTCAGGGGTTGGACTCGATGACCCTTATGGGTCCCTTGCAACTTGGGACATTCTATGATTCTGTGATATGAATGGAATCCTATCTCATATAGAAACCTGCATTAGAAACAGCAGATATAAAGAACGCAGAATCTCCTTTCTCCAGTGAAGCAAGTCTCCATGCTTCACCTTACAAAATGAGGATAGTGTTCATCTGGTCTCTTTAAGTAGCTGATTTATAATGAGTTTAATCATGTCTCAGCCATCGCTGACCAAACCAGTTAACTCTCCAGTCACTGGAAGATTTGGATGCCATACACACATGTATCTATATACGTATGCATGTATACATGCATCATGCTTTCCTCATTGATCTGCTCTGGTGGAATGAAGTATGAGATAAACTTCTCAGGGAGGTCACAGCACTAGGATAAAAATCCAGGACTTTCGGTTTTCCCCACTGACTCTGCCCAGGATTTTGGTGTGGCTTTGGGCAAGTCACGTAATCTACGTGCCCTGGTTCAGTGTCATGTCCTGCTCTGTTAAACAGAGAAATTATTGTATCCTTACTCCTATTCATAGCCCATCACGTGTGTTTGCATTGTAACCCTGTGGAAGCTTGGTGCATACTGTCCAGTGCCAAAATTCTTCTTTCTCTGTGGAGATTGCAGAACTACTATAATAAAAATGGTAAATAATGACTACGAATAGACAGAGAGTCCTGTTGCTGCACTGCCCCTGAGATCTGAGTTTTAAATTAAAGCTTCCCAGAATATGCTAACTTGTGCGTTAAGCTGATTTCTCCATTAACCTCTCCTGCCCATTGTTTGTCAGGTTAATTTCTTGGCTACTGATCAAGTTAGTCATTTCAGTGGAAAAAAACTTGATTACATAGTTTCAGCTTGCTTATTTTATGTCAGAGACCTAATTAATGACAGCGCTAAGCTGTCCATTTTGAACAACAAACATACTATTACAGAAGTTGATTAAGCTTTTGCTGCACAATCTCTCAATTAGTGGATTTCACAGGAGCTGCTTTTGCACCCCTATGACACAGTGCACTGTGCTGGAAGAAGATGGGGAGGATGATCTAATGGTTTGGGTATCCATATACGGCTTGGAAACCTTATTTACTTCATGTAAATCCTTAGACCTACTGAGTCTCTTCTTACCAGGAAGTTACCTCTTCTCCCAGATAAACAGCGATAGGTCAAGAGGGAATGGCTTTAAGTTGCACCAGGGGAAGTTCAGGTTGGATATAAGGAAGAATTTATTCTCTGAAAGAGTGGTAATGCTTTGGCACAGTCTGCCCAGGGAGGTGGTGGGGTCACCATCCCTGGAGGTGTTGCAGAACGATGGCGATGTGGCACTGAGGGACGTGCTTGGTGGCCATGGAAGGGCTGGGCCAAGGTTGGACTTGGCGACCTCAGAGGTCTTTTCGAAGCTTAACGATCTATAATTCTTAATGTGATTATACCCTGTGATACAATGTGAAATCCTAGAGGCAGAGAAGCCATAAAAACATTTCACCAAGACGAGCTTTCTTACCAAGAAAAGTGGTGAGGAACCTGAAGTACTTTGGGCATGGCTTCACCACAACCGCTCCCACCTGCGCTTCAGGCCAGCACGTGATGTTGTCCCACTGCCTTCTGCAACCTGGGGAAAGAGAAAAGCTGATGGTAGAACAAGCACGAGCGACTCCCTGCTATCTGCTGTAAGGAGCATAGGAGAGCAACTCTGCACTGAGTCTCAGCAGAAGCATCTTTTAGTAGGGAGAGGAAGATGACATGAAGCCCCATCTGAGCTAGGAATGCAGGTGTAGCAAACAGAGCTAACTTTAGGGAAGACTGATAATTTTATTGCAATTCAACATGATTTTTTGAATAGTATGAATACTTTCTGGGTAAAAATACAGCCAGGCATGCTCTTTCTGCACAGCTGCAACACACTGTTCTCATTTTGTCCTTTCATTTCTGCTTTCTCAAAATACATTAATGATATCACACATGTACCACAGGATTGAGTAATGCAGTATTAGTGCTGAAGACAACACACGTTTGCAGATAGGAATTAACAATGTCAGATGAGTTTCTGCCTCAATGTATTAAGAATTTTAAAGTTCATATCAGAATCTTGAAAACCTTATTTTTAATTTTTTTTTCCCCTCAATTTTCCACAGACAGACACTTTGATTACTGGTTGATAGATGGGTTGTCAACATACCTCCTTAAAAGTCACTTCTTTCTAGCACCTCTACTCCATGGTTCTTTGTCACATCCCATTACGTCGCAACGCTCCCCCAAATGTGACTGCAGTGTTGCTGTTAAGGTCAACAGCCTAACAAGAGAAACTGGAATATGAAGAAGAAAGCCTGAAGAAAGTACTTTCCACATGCAAGTAAAGGGAACTACGAAAACCACTGCCAAGTTACACTTCTTAGTAATTATAGCCTGATCTGCAATTCCTCCTTTAAGTCCTCTTTTAGCCCTTCTGCTGAGAAAAAGGCTGGTGTCATCATCAAGTCAGCTCTGAGCGAGGCAGCTTGCTGTCTCAGATCAATAAAGGGAGCACATAAAAATGCTTTGAAGCTGAAAAAAGAACTCTCAGCTCTCTTTCAAAGTTATTTCACAAGCTTTTCTTTCATTCTTTCATGAGCAAACCGAACTTTTCAGACAAAGTCCTAGGGTGAGTTTATCAGAGCCTAAAACACGGAATAACCAGCGGTATCTTCTACATGCACGCTCTTCTGTAGCAGTCATTAAAATTCAATTTTCTCATTTGTAGTATCAGTTGCAATGCTCAGTTTTTCCATCATCATAGTTATCTGCTACCAAACAGCCAGCAGCTCCAATAACATTAAGACAGTAAGTATTCTGCCCTTGGAAAATAAATGATTTCTTGACAGGACCGTTCATGGTCTACAATCTTCACCTCCATCACCATCAATAAATTAACATGCACCCATTACCCCAGGACAGGTTATAATGCAAAATAATAAAGAAATGCAAGGTGTTAGCATCAGACAGCTTTCTAAATGTTCTGAATTACGCGCTTTGAGAATTTTTCTGACCCCTGTCTTTTTTCTGTGATAGCATTCATCACTGCCACTTGTAACGCATGAAGAAATCTCACATGTGTTTTCATAACAGAAGCTCCCTGTGATTAAAATAAGATGAAGACACACAGAATGGACCTTTAATAATTACTGCCTCTGAAATGATCTCCCTTACCCACCTATTAGCTCTTTTAGCATAATGTTTCTTACTGCATGATGCTATTAGCGTGGCTGCCTGGAAGGGTCCAGGTTTCAAAGGTGGAGTTCATATCCCTATTTTTATGCCTGCAGTAGTTAGTTGTGCAAAGATGTCACCATAGGATGGTTATCTGAAGAGCCAACAAATCATTCTTTGGAAGTGTCCTCTCCAATGAAGAGGGCTTGAATGAACAACCTGAGTCTAAATATCTCATTTTGAGGCACCTGAAGATCGGTGAGATACAATTCACTCATCATAGGTCTAAGGCAGAACAAAGCCTAAGTGATTTGAATAATTTATGATGATTTTATTTGAAATGCACACCAGAAAGAATAGACATTCACCTTTTAAATGAATTGTAACAATCTAAAGATCTGAGAATTGCAAGCTGCTTAGCACTGAGTAACACAAGCAATTACTGCATGCCCTGCAGTCAGTCCCTTACAACATCAGGGAAAAGTCTGTGCCTGTCCAGGACAACGAAGCCTTAATGAAATAGCGTTAGAGAAAGTTGTCTTCTTTCTCCAAAACTTAGAGATCATACTCTGGCAAATGACTGGGGGGAAGATTCAGTATCTAAATGGGGGCTGTAAGAAAGAAGGGGACACTCTTAAGCACGGTCTGCTATGATAGGACAAGGGAAAACAATTTCAGAGTAAAAGGGGGGAGATTAAGACTGGATATAGAGAAGAAGTTTTTTTACAATAAGGGTAAGCACTGACACAGGTTGTCCAGGTGGTAGATGCCCGTCCCTGGACACAGTCAAGATCAGGGAATTGGGCTCTGAGCACCTGATTGAGCTGTGGGTGTCTCTGTTCACTGCAATGAACCTGATGGGCATTAAGAGTCCCTTCCATCTCAGACTGATTCTATGATTCAGTCATATCACTGACAGATCAATATCTCAGAAAACTACTTCTGGGTAGAATCAGCTGTAGTAGGACTTGGAGAAGGGAAATCCCTGTCTTCCCTGTGGCATCGCTTGGCTTTAATAGATGGAAGGAAGATGACAGTATGTTTTGCAGGACCAAATCATGTTTGGTGACTGCTAAATGCTTCTCCATTAATTAATTATAAATATTGTTCTCTCATTTGCACTGGATATCTACAGAAAGGATGAAAACTTATTTATCAGTTCTCTTCCATGGTAGCAATGACACAGATGCACCCTGTGCATGAGACCCATCCACTGTTAGGAGCTGTAGGCCATCATGATGAGCTATAGGGGCATCATGAGGAGCTATAGGGCAACGAGGACCTGTAGGGCCACCATGAGGCCCCTCCTCAGGCTCCTCTGCTCTGTGCTCAGCAAACCCAGGGTCCTCATCTGCTTCACACTATTTTGAGCACAGTCCTATCACCCAGGACAGAGATTTTGTCACAATTCATCATTAAAGCAGCAGTTTGGTTTATATCTACTTGGGAGACCTCTGCAGAAGCCTTTACATTAGCAGGACAAGAGGCATATATTTGTGCCTTAGCACTTACTGCTGCCTTGGCAAACTGCACACTTCTCCTGAGCTATGACTGAGTCCAAACTGGAAGTCTTTGAAGCACAATATTCTTCCAGAAGAAAAAAAGACAAAGAGATTTGGTTTCAGCCCAGATACTTCAAAATCATACTCCAGCTTCAATGCAAGATGGCACTCTTCTTCCAAGGTCACAGTCACCTGTATCCATGGGAGGGAAAAGGCATCAGTGCTTTAAAATCTCATGAAGTGCTCTCTGGAGCCAAGGATCTTTTTCTGGAGTGCTCCTTTACAACCCTAATGAAGCTGCCTTTTAAGCCTCCTTCAGATAAGCACCTCTAACTGCTCACCCTCCTCTATAAGCCATGCAATTAGCATAATTACTAGCAGCCAACTCTCTCCACCTTGAAGCAGGCTCCTGAAGCATTGCTGAAGGAGTACGGTCAAGGAACAAGCTGGAGGCTGTCAGCAATGTGCTGGAACTTGGATTTTCACATCCAACACTTTAGACTTCCCTCTTTGCAAGCCAAGTGTCTTGACTGTACCAGCCACAGCCCTCTGAGCTTTGGGGGGTAATAGAAGCTGATGCTGGAGTGGTGTCCACCATACAGTTCTTCTTGCTATTGGCAGGCCAGGCCTGACTGCCACAACTGTGGCCAGAGATGCTGACAGAGTCCATGCTGCAGCAGTGTAGGACAACCCAGCACAGCTACAGGTGGTGATAATCTTTCCCACTGTCACTCATAAATGTGGATCAAAGCTCAGGCCCTCATTTCCTCTCCCTTTAAAAGGTTAATAATCACAAAACATGGCAATTCATATCAGGCACAGATATATGGCAGTTTGCAGATCTGGCAGATTAGAGCTCAAAGAACATTTATTTGAGCTATATCTACGCTTACAGAAATTATACCTTCAAAGCTTATCTAGGAAGCAGTAGAGTATAACTTCCCCTTGTGAATAAAGATGAACCTCCAGAGCTCTGTCTTGGCTTTGAGATATGACTGGGTTTGGCTGAGGAATGAAATTAATGGCAGTAGGCTGCTTTCAGGGCATGGCCTTAACTCAGGTGAACTCACAAGTCAGAGAAAAAGCCCACAGCACATCTGGCATTCAGCACATCTGGCATTCACACTGAACACCTCCTAACAAATGCAATCACTTGTGGTCTCTTCTGCCCAAAAGTCCTCCGGAGTTTTGCTCTCCAACTCCACATTCAGATGTGAAGATACCCATTTGTTGCCTGATAAACCTCGGGGAGCTCTTTTTCCTCTCACTACCTACATACGGATAACAGCAAGCCAAAGGTTAGGCTAAGCCAAGGTATCACCCAGTCCCATCACAGTGGTAACCTGGTGTGCTTTGAATAGAAACTCTTTTCACTCCACTTTGGTATCACCAGACACTTTCCATCTTCCCAGAAGTTAGGGCTGTAAGTTAGCTGTCAGGTGACATTTACTCTCCCACTGACAGCCTGAGCAAGAAGTTACACCTACACGTTCTCTCCTGGTTTGTCCAGTTTGGTCTCATTATAACCAATCACCTTTGCATTGACTTTCTTGTCCCAGATGGGCATTAACTTCCTGCATGACTAAAGAAAACAAATCCCAAACGATGACCCCTGCTATAATCTGCTAAATACATGTCACTTCTCGATAGGAAACATGAATTCAGTCATGCAAGAGAACTGGAAAGCCCATCACGAGCCTCGAACTACTGCTACTATTGCCCCAGCCTCCAACAAGCCCAGACTTACTGAATCAGGGATGACTTTCAGTTTAAATTTTAGAAGTGGTACATAACAATAATACGAATCTAGAAAGATTCTTTTTCTTCCGTAGATCTTTTAAATTAATTGCAATTTGATTTTGCTTTTAAGCCTATGGAAATTTTTCACGTTCACAACCTCCTGGGCTAAGGAATTGCACAGCAGAAGTGTCTGCTAAAAGAACATCCTTTTCTGAATTTGCTTTGAATGTGCTCATTGCTGGTTTCATAAGGAATTGCCTAGTTCTTTTATGAATACAGAAATACTTATAACCTAGTCACAATCTCCCTTTCCCTCGAAAGGAAAACCATAAAATCCTCTTTTATATTCCTCCTCAAGCATCTCTTTTTCAAGCTGAAGTGTCCTAGCCTATTTAATTACTTCTTGCATGGAAGCAGTTTCCTATCATGTCTCCCTTGCACCTTTTTTGTTTAGAACCACAGAATCACCAAGTTTGGAGAGGACCTCCAAGGCCATCCAATCCAATCATCCACCCACCACCAATATTTCTGCACTAAATGACATCCCTTAGTACAACATCTAAATGTTCCTTCAACACCTCCAGAGACAGTGACACAACAGGACAGGCCATTCCAGTGCCTGACCACTCTTTTGGAGAAGAATATTGCCTTAATTGGCCTTGTAGTGAGGAGCCCAACACTGCACTTGGTACTCAAGGTGCAACCTCACTAGAGGCTTCTAAGTTTCACTGTGATCCCTCTCGCATCTCCCTGCAAAATTCAACCTCTTGCATCTTACATAAATATTATTAGGGCATCCTTTGGGCATCTCTCCTCCTCCACCTCATTGTGTTTTTATTTTTATCAACACTAACAGTCTGTTCTGGAGTTAACCTGTCCCTTTGGAGTTTCCCTCCCAGCTTTCCGTGGCTTTGCATTCAATTTGGATATTTTTTGCCTGCTGCCCACTGCCACTCCAGAGATACGGGCAGGATGTGACAGAGAAACCACAAAGCTGAAGGAAAACCACAGCCCTGACAGAACGTGAAAAACCCCAGCACTGTAGCATTTCCTTCTCACCACTGCTTTGCTCTCTGTAGCACACTTGTACTCCTTCAACCTTAACTCAGTGAGGGATCTGCAATCCCAGTTAGGCAGAAGACAAAAAGGATCCTCAGACTAAGGATTAAGTGAAAAATTTTATCTTGAATTATAATTCCATACGTGTGGAAAGATAGAGAGATCAATTTGATTTTTCCGAACTTGGTGTAGAAGCTGGAGTCAGTGAGAACACTGTTACACTTACTTACACAGTAAGAACTGATCTGCACTTCTGAAGTGGTTTTCAATAGAAACTGTCCAGGAACTCAACAGGAAATGTTAAGAAGTGTCTTTCCTCCTAAACGTTTGCAGAAATTTGACTCAAAGACACGTGAAGGAAACCTCACCTTAAGCCCCCAGACTGAGTCATTCTTAGCAGCATGAAAGAAATAACTACAGAGCATTTCTGAAGGATTATTTTTAAGCATGAAAATCCCAAGTTTTTCCATCAGCAACATCCACTAAGAAACAAGAAAAAAAATATCAAATCTTTCAGCCCTTCTTTAACCAACAAACTAAACAAACACTTGACTCCATCTCTCCACATCATTCTTTTCTTTAATGATATTTGTAAGCTGAGCCCTTCTGTCTAATAGGAAAACGCGTGAAGTGAAACAAAAGATGCCAAGACACAAAACAAGGATTTATAAAGCCTACAATGTAACTTTACTCCTCTTCAGCTTCTAAGAGATAGTTCTTTAGTGCTTGGACATAAAGGATGCTTAAAAGATTATTCCAGCATTCCCTTATTCCTTGTCCAAATCTGTCTGTGCTCACAGAAATTAAACCTGGGAGCTGGAATAGATGAACTTTTAGGGTCCCCTTCTAACTCAAACAACTCTGTGATAATTCTATGACTTGGCCACTCAAGTGATGATCAAATGACCAGCTCAGCTTGACTTCCTCACTGAAGAGAAGCAAGCACAATTAAGCATGAGTGGAAGCAGAATTTTAAATATCATATTCTGTTATTTTATAGATTTATTCTCTTCCTCCAAGACCAAAGAATGTACTTTGCAATGGAGGAAATTTTCAGCCAAGCCTTGCTCTTGAAGTAAATACTGTTAAATATGGCACATGCAGCAACATACTGCTAAATAAGACACCCCACAGAAAAAGGAAGCTGAAAGGGGAACTTTCCTCAACAAATCCTAAGCCATAGATTCCCTGATCTACTATTTGAAAGATACTGCAGTCAGCACGCAAAGCTGGAGAGCAAAACCTTCATTATTTGGTTCCTTCCTATTGAATGGGCTGGACTTTATGCTGGAAGTCTGCTTCTTGCCCACAACACTGATGGTTGGAAGGCAAGAACAAAGTTTGTGAGTAATTTAAAAGGTTTTCCTAATAGAAGCCCTACTTACACCCAGTGTGGCACCTCAGACCTCAGCTTCTCCTTTTCTCCACAATTTCACTGTGCTATGTTAAATATTCTGGCTACCAAGAAGTAAAGACATCTAGGTTACAGAAAGTCCAGTGCAAGGTAAAATCCCCAGTGTCTGCAACACGCGTTGGATCTTAGCCATATACAGTAACAGAAGCTCCACATAACTGATGCCATATGCAACATTTTCCCAATGTACTTGTTGCCCATGAGATGGATGGATACCATCATGAAAATGCTTTAGCACAATCAGAAAGAAAATAATAAAAAACATTAGGAAGGAGAGATTTCTTAACCAGAAACCTGATGGGATGTGAAGTGGACAATTACAAAGTGCTGTCAAAAAAAATATTAAAAGCTCTCCATAAATAGATCTCATATAAGCAATTACCCAGAGCTTTGAAAACATTTTGGATTTGCTTTCCATCCATTTTTGGTCTACGGCGATGGCATTTAGTTCTGTAACCTTTGCAAAACTAATGCTGTGTGCATTTCTATTTTACAGCGTACAAAAATAAAAATAACCAACAAGTCTGATGGCATTTCCAAATGTGACACATTCTCCAAAATAAAATGCCTTTGCCAGTACAAGACTTACGTCCAATAAATGGCTGTTAATCCCCAAAAGCTACAGGACAGCTGTTCCTGAGTCAAATAAACACAGTTGTTTGAAAACTTGGAGCCAGGACATGTCAGCAACAGGCAAAACAAAAGCAAAGTCTCCACCCTTCGGCATATGAAGGGAGAAAACAGATGTGGTATCTGTTTTCTGTATCTTATCTCATGGCTGCGTCTGTAGAAAGATGAGGTTGAGGCAAAAAACAGCTCTTACCTTTACAGGGTAGGGTGATTAGATTTGTAGGGAGAACCCCTTCAGTGGGAGAACACATTCGTTCCTGAACATTGTCCAGGAACAGTGAGGACCACTGTACTACCCAGATGCTTGGACCATCAATACTGCTGGTCATAGCAAGACTGAAATCAAGAAACCCTCTATATTGCCTGGACCAGAGTTAGAGAGTATAGTAACTCAGAAGACAAGGTAAGAAGATAAGGAAAGAACAGAGAAAGATGTCTTGTAGGTCCTTCTGTCATTAAAGAGATCGTTAAGAACCAATTCGAGTGATTATTCAGTATTCAAAGGGAGGCTGTAAGAAAGGAGACAGACTCTTTAGCAGAGTCTGTTGTGATAACACCTGAAGGAATGGTTTCAGACTAAAAGAGGAGAGATTTAGACTGGATAGAAATGTTTTTTACATTTACAATAAGGGTAGTGAAGCACTGGCACAGGTTGTCCAGAGTGGACACCGTGTTCCTACAGACATTCAAGGTCTGAGCAGCTGATGAAGCTGCACATGCCCCTGTTCACTGCAGGGGAGTTGGACCAGATGGCCTTTAATGGTCCCTTCCAACTAATGATTCTATGACTGTTTTAGACTGAACTGGTATACCCTTCTACCCACCTACTGGTGGCCATACCAATTGTCCAAAAGCACCTAGAACAACTGTTTACATGGATGGATAGTAATAGGACAGAGGGGAATTATTTTAAACTGAGACAGGGGAGGTTTAGGTTGGATATTAGGAGGAAGTTTTTCCCCCAGAGGGTGGTGAGGCACTGGCACAGGCTGCCCAAGGAGGCTGTGGATGCCCCATCCCTGCAGGCATTCAAGGCCAGGCTGGATGTGGCTCTGGGCAGCCTGGGCTGCTGGTTGGTGACCTGCACACAGCAGGGGGTTGGAGCTGGATGAGCACTGTGCTCCTTTGCAACCCAGGCCATTCTATGATTCTATGAAGTCAGACCTTTGATCTCATGCTTTCAAGGGGCTGTTTTTCTCAGCTGCTTTCTTTGAGTGCTTTAAACCACCCCTAGAAAACTACTGCCCTTCAAACCTGCCAGCTCAGTGGCTTGTCTCAACAATCCCTACGCTACTGACTTTAAAACAGTGGCCAATAAACCAACTACCCTGATTCAAGTGAAGGTGTAAGGAGCACCCATAGGAGCATTTGGCAGGTCTCAGAGATGCAGCCTGAAAACATCATACATTCCCAGCCCTGGGTGAGTGTCCATCCATCCCATCTCCTCCAGTGATGGAGCACCTGGATACCCGCTGACAACTGGGCTGCCATACAAACCCAACCTACATATCATCTGCCCCAGGAGGTCTTATGCAACTGGGAAGGTGAGAATTCACTTGAACTTTTGCTCGCAAGGAGCTATTAATTATTTTTTATCTTACTGCATTATAAACAGATGGTGATGAATAAACAGACTCCTCATTTAAACTTCATTAACGTTTTTCCAGCTTGACTTTTAATTTCCGTATGTTCACTGCTTCTTCTCTCGTCAAACACGCCTTGACGTCTTCAAGGGAGACTGTCAAAGAACCCCAAGCTCCAGATCTGGCTTTTCAAGCCAACCTCCACTGTAGAACTGCAGAATGAGAAAGACATTATGTGGAGGATAAGCAACATGGGCTGTTCTCCATCTGGATTCACTTGTAAGAGACAATGTTGGTGATGAGATTACAGGAATCTGTTGCTCACAGCAAGTTGAGGCATATACAACTTCACAAGCAAAGAGCAGGGAGAGTGACTGAGATTATTTTCATTCATATTTTCCACTTTTTGACTTTTGGGTTTTAAATCCTGCTAGAATGACAGACAGGTCTAGATTGCAAATACAAAATACAGCACTGAAGTACTCAGGCTATCAGAAGCAGCTCAACTGTAGCAGCTCCTCAATGGCTACTGGCAATTCTCGGTGACACTTAGAAAATCACCTCAGCTATCTCCTCAGTACTGAGCAAACAGACAAAATGTTGATCTGTAAGATGCTGACAGCTGCCAGCTGTGAAGTGCTGAGCTTGTTTCACTTCCATTTAACTTCTGCAGGAAGTCGGAATCCAAATAGAGCAGAAGGCCTTCCTTTCTGGAAGAAAAAAGTCCTGAAAAACCATTTAAAAAGTGAAGTTCAACAAGGGGAAATGCAAAATCCTGTACCTGGGGAGCAGTAAAGCCATGCACTTTATGGACTTCGCACAGAA
The DNA here is from genome assembly GCF_019232065.1 of Centrocercus urophasianus. Classification (NCBI taxonomy): domain Eukaryota; kingdom Metazoa; phylum Chordata; class Aves; order Galliformes; family Phasianidae; genus Centrocercus; species Centrocercus urophasianus. Next base: position 46,310,374 of record NW_024884711.1, read on the forward strand.
GGACCTGAGCTTGCAGGTGGGTATCAAGCTGAAGGTGAGCCAGCAACGTGACCTTGCCATTCAGGAGGCTAAAGGTGTCCTGGGTTGCAATGGGCAAAGTAGCAGCAGGTCAAAGGATTTGATCCTTCCCCTCTGCTCAGCACCTGAAAGGCTGTGTCCAGTTCTCAATCTCCTCAGTACAACAGAGATGTGAACATACTGGAAAATGTCCAAAAAAGGGCCACGAAGATGACGACGAGCCTGGAGCAGCCAGAATATGGGGGGAAGAAACAGAGCCAGCATTTTCTCAGTGGTGCCCAATACACAACAGACAACGAGTTCAAAGTAAAACACAAGGAAATCCATTTAAACCTAAGTTGTTCTGGTTTTTTACTTATTTATTGTTATTTGCAGGTAACAAGCATAAACACTGGAGCAGGCTGTCTAGACAGGTTTCCTCCATCCATGGAGACATTCAAAACCCAACTGGACACGGCCCTGAGCACCCTGTGCTGATTGACTGCTTTAGGCTGAGGTTTGAACTAGGTGATCTCCAGAGGTCTTTGCCAGCCTCAGCAATTTCTGTTCATAGAATCATAGAATCATAGAGTCGCCAAGGTTGGAAAAGACCTAAAAGATCATCCAGTCCAACCGTTCACCTATTCCCAATAGCTCCCACTAAACCATGTCCCTCAACACTTGTTACCAAGCCAAGGAACATACAAACACAGAAAATCCCCTCCCATCAACCTAGATCATCAGTCTGCAGTCTTCTGTGGTTTAAATGTCAACTCTGTGTCCTCAAGCATTTTCTCTCATACCTAAACTTGCACGCTATTAATCTACAAATCTGAGCTAGACTTTGCATGCCTGAGATCTGCCTAATATTGCCACTGCTCACCATGAAGGCCATTAACTATGGGACAACACAGTTTCCTGCATAGAAGCATGGTCTCCACAGCTGCTCACCCCATCCAAATATGAGTCACACAGTACTTCATTCAACTGTCATCCCTAATTGACTCTGTCACTTCTGAAAGAATTTCTGATTGCACAGAGAATCAATTAGCAATAATGAGATAAGGAGATAATGAGCACAGTCAGCTCACCTAGACGTGATTGCTTTTGTTGACAAGGCCCCCCCCCAAAAAAAAGAGCAAATAAAATGGGATTTATTTTATTTTATTTGGATGCTTAGGATTAAGCTGAACTATCTGTAAACCGCAGCCACTGCAAGGGGAGCTTTGGTAAAATAACAAAACAAAACAAAGGCAAACAACAATGAAAAAACAAATGTTGGTGCTCAGGGATAAAACAAAACAAAACAAAACAAAAAACAAATGGAAGTCAGCAAGAAGCCAGGCAGTGATGAAACCTGCCCTGCAGCAAGCCTTAGGGGCTCTGACACACTTCACATGGAGGGAGATTTGCCACCATCTGTGGGCCTGGAAAGCAGAACTTGCTACCTTCTCCTCCTAGCCCTACTGCTGCTGTCTGTATTATCATCTGAGCAGTTACTGCATTGCACACACGTCTTGGTTGAAAAAGAATGTGGATTAAAGCTTAGTTTTCAGTGGGGCTGGGATTGCATTCTTCGCTTCTGAAATATGCTCACATGCATTTTCAAAGTAACATAGAGGTCTAAGGAACTCTTATAAACTCCAACTAATAAATGCCTTGGAGAACACCAGGCTATAGAATTACCACCTTGATTTATATTGTAGGCTGGGAGATGCTACCAAAGGAGCAGCCCCATCAGCTGGAAAGCAAAGAGAAATGGAAAGACAACAGCCCACGCATGTACTGCATATCATCTTACTGCAGCAGCTCTACTGACTGTGGGGCAACCCCTGTTTGCAGAGTAACTCCCAAAACTTCTCACCATGCTCATCCAGTGGGGAAGCTTTGTTGAAGGCACTCAAATCCTGGGTCTGACTTGGCCTTGATGGCTGGTCTAGATGATCTTACAGGTCTTTTCCAACCTTAATGATTCAGTGAACAGATCCTGCAGCTGCCCAGGCAGAACTCCCCCAGGAACTGGCTGATGAACTCCTAGGCTCTATGTCCCACCAATATCGAATGCCAGAGCACTGTCAGGAATTGAGCTCTTGCCTCTGCTTGCTTCACTTTGCACTGCTTGGCACTAGTGTACAGGGGAATGTGGTTTTGTGTATGTTGGATATAATTTGAGTTCCTTGGGGAACCTCTGTTGGCAGCTTCTAGGAAAATATCACCCACAAAATCTGCACCCACAGCCAATTCAGAGTGATGCATGATACTACATATAGATTCACTGGAAGAAGATAGAAAACCTGACTTATCTAACCTAAACTCCATGGGATTTCTCTTTGGAAGTGTTATTTCTCTGCAGATACATAATATTTTCCTGTGAATTTAAACTGTAGGTGCTGCCAAAATACTGCCTTTCACATTCTATCTATGCACAATTCTGTTAGAAGTCTAAATCATAAAAAAGTGCAACTGGACACATTTCAATGTACTTGTCCTTAACTTACCCCTTCTAGATACGAAAATAGCATTACTTTTAGTTTAAAGGAGGAAAACTGAAGCCAAGAATACTCAGGGACCACCATCACTTCAGCAATAGTGCTGTTAGGGCATCCTAATGGTTGGAAAAGACCACTAAGATTATCTCGTCCAACTGTCAACCCATCCCCACCATGCCTACTAAACCATGATGTTGCAATACTCTATGGATGTCAAATGAGGCAAAGTTTGCAGGGAGAACAACTATGAGACCAGCATGGAGAGAGAATGAGAACACATTTAGGGTGGGAAATTAAAGAATCTGGAGTAAAAAGAAAACCAACCCCCTTTTGCAGGGCGGTTGTAACTAGGTGATCTTTGAGGTCTCTTCCAATCGAAGCCATGCTGTGATTCATTCTAAATGATTCACACACGTGTGACATCTACGTGCAGCTATGATTTGTGCCATTCTCAGTATATGAACTACTGCAACCCTGCCATGCTTGCCACGAGATCAGCATGTGGCCTGCAAAGAAAAGCCAGCCAATTCCCACGTGACAAAACTACAAAACGTCACCCAGTCCAACAGCCAGGCACATCTGCGATGCAGCTCAGCAATACCTTCTCTGGGCTTTGTGAGAAAGGAAGGAATAACCAATGCCCAATTTCCATCATGTCAAACCCAGCAAAGGTCCCCTATATCACACTGTAGGATAAGTACAGACAACATTACTGGTTTTTAGGTCACTTAGGAACACGCTCTGCACCAAGACTGAGATGAGGCACTGTGTGCATCACCTCCTGCACTGGGCAGGCAAGACACCTGCCATGTGCACAGTAATAAGATCTACAGAAGACTTTTTCTTAGCAGTGCTATAAATTATACTGTAAACACTCTTTGGGGAATATAAAAGGCTAGAAAGATCATATAACAAATGCCCTAGTGAAGGTTTTATTCCAATTCTGTATGTGAACAGACAGATGCATGTCTTCTAATGGTGGAAGAGGGACTTCACTTCACTTACCCCAATCCCCTCCAAACCAGTGGACAACAGGATGGGTCCCACCTGGGAGCTGGGGTTATTTCCAGCACAGGTGAGGTAAGCCTCCACAATACAGCAATCTGAACACGACTCACTGCATCCTAAAAGAGATGCCTACATTCAGCTAGAATACCTCAGAGCAACATAAAAGTTGCACCAAAAGTTATTCCCAACCAGTAGCTATTTGCCCACGTGAAGCCAACAGATCTCAGTCTATCTGGTCTTCATTTCGATGATAAAGAATCCACCTCTGTACTGCATCACAATTGCCACTTTACAAGAGATACAAGATCATGCTGTCTGATCATTGAGGTGAAAGGATAACAGGGCAGAGGGCTGCCAGGGCAGTCCAGCTCATGAAACTCAATTCCATACTGCAAAGCACAACTGCGTCTTACACACCCTTTCATAAACTGGGCACACTCCACTGTGGAGCCAATAAAGCATTCCTTCCTGCAGCTCTGTGCCCTCTGATGGTTAGCAACTTCCTTAAAGCCCAAACATCAATCTCACAGCCATTTTATTCTTTCCACGTGCTGCCAGCTTAAACCAATCTCCACTGCTGTTGCATCCCAGTTGCACCTTCTGCACTCAAAAAGACAACATCATCTTATCAGACACCGTTTCCTCAAAAATGGGCCTAAGAGAGAAAAGAGAGACTCCAGTCTCACCAGTGGTGGCTGCCTGTGGTCCAGGACTGATTCTAGGAACAGCAATTGGCCCCCACCACGTGCACTGAAAACACAGACATTTAATTTGAAAAGAAAGCATTGATTTAACTCACGCACATGTACCCACTGTAATTAATGGCTGTTCAAACACAAAACAGTGTTAAGACAGATGTTATTGTTTATCAGTGGAAATCTACCTGCTTACCCTGAGCTAGTGATTAATCTCAGTATTACCATCAGGTGTTCTTTACAAATGACTAATCTATTTGACACAACAAATTACAGCTGTGATTAAGCCCTTCCGATCGATACAACTGATAATGGCTTCTAAACAAAGCTTTATTTCTAGACTGTATTGGAACTGCGCGTTTCCTTAATCCCACTCATTCAATTAGAAAGGATAATAAATTGGCTGTTAAATCTCAAGTGATTTTCTTCTTGCTAACAGGATGTTGAATGCACAGAAGGCAATACACCTACCTGGCCATAAATCACGGTACTACGTTACAACTGGCAGAGAGCTCCAATTGCTTTCCATTCTCCTCCTTTGTGAGACTGAGCCACGTTAAAGTTAACGCTTTTCTAGGGAATTGAGCTAGGAGGTTTTATGCAACATTTATTTTTAAATTGTTCAGTCTTAACGTTGCTGGAAATAAACTTCATCTCCGTGCGATCTCCTGTCATCACTTCCATGTCAGCTCTGCCAACCAAACTGCCCCCTCCTCCACCTCTCCAAAGATCAGAGCTGAATTTTGCAGCTGTGCTCAGCTATAATCACTGACTTGCACAGAAAAAAGAGCTTTTTCAGTCTACTTGAGCTCACACATCATGGGTTGGACATTCCAACAGGAAAACACATGCTGTTTAGACATTTAGAAGCTGTTGGTCCACGTCACTTCCAAAATAGTCATCTCCAAAAGTTGATGCACTTATCTATTGGTCACCCACCTCAGTGCCAGAGCAATCACACATCAGAAGTTGAGGTTTCTTTCCACTGATTGCAAGGGCTCAGGTGAGTTCTTTGCTGGAATTCGTATACTGAACTCTTAAATACCTACTGATGTGGAACACTACGTGTGTTCCACATTGATATCATCGGTGACCATTACAACAAACTCAGGAGTAGTAACCACCATCTCCATGGAGGAGAACATCTTACAGTGCTCGTATCTTGTGTAACGACTACGGTAGCAATGGGCAGAAATGCAGAATTCCTACAACCCAATATTTTAGCATTCTCTGATGAAAAACAAGCTCCAGAAGGTGTTTATACACTGGCTTATGCTTTAGGCATGGATGGCACACAGTAAGGCTGAGCGTGCTCTGACATCAGAATCAGCAAAAATACGCTCGTTTAATTCAGTGGAGAGAAAAAAATCAGAACAAAACAACAACACATAACACGTTTTGGACTAAACTTTTCAATGGGGAAGAACACTTTGAAAAAGGAGAAAAAAAAGATTAACACTCGAATATTTATTCTTTCATTTTGAATGTCCTGCATTTAATTGAATTTCTCCAAGTGTGCATGAAAATGAAATGAAGCATTTAGTTGGCTTTCAGAGGATGTATTTAAGTACCCTGACTTCTCCTTTCTTTACTGTATTCCAGGGGAACATTTCTTCAAACAGCTCTATTTAACTGCATTGGGATGCTTGAAATCAAAGGAAAACATATCTTAATAGATAAAAGCAGGGGCCAAAAGCCTTCCTTGCATTCAGTAAAGCTCCCTGAGGGACCAGCTTGGCCCAAGGATGCTGTTCTATCATTAATAAGCATCATGCAGAACAGCCCTTTGGTCTGTAGCCTATTTTGAGCAGTGCCAAGTGAAAGAGGATGAGAAGACGTCTTTCACTTTTTCCTCTTTCAGGATGCAAATGTAAAGCAGGATATGCATCCTCCTACCTTTACCCCAACCGATGTGATCTCCCCTTTTTGGAACCCACCAGTCTCCCACTGCTCCCTACACCTCCTTTACACACAAACTCTGACCCTGCCTTGAGAGAGGCACTTGGAGGGGACAAGTCCACCCCAACATCCGATTCCTGGAGCTTTGACTTAACTGCTGTGAGATATGACAGGACAAGACCAGAATAAAACCTTTATTTTTCTGTCACTCAGATCTCTACAATTAAGGGTTGAGCACGAGTGGCTGTGCCAAAATACCCCAAGCTTCCTACAGGCTGTCTACCAAGGAACTTCAACAGCAAAAATGTATGAAATATCCCCCATCCTCACAGTCATGTCCTGCAGCATCTCTCCTGTTCTGAAACACCACCTGCCCAATTCATGTTGTGTTATGCCTTCTCCTCAAAGGAGGCACAGCTCCACGGCTGCTGGGATGGGGAAACCTTGGGAGAATGGAGAGCAAAGCTGGCACTGTCAACTTGACTCTCTTCTTCCGATCATCGAAGAAGGGAGGTGAGTAAAGGTATCAGAGTTGGTTAAGACACTTCTATTTCAGAAAGAGGTGTGACTGACTCTGATTAAGCAGCCTGAGATGGCTGAGGTTCACCCCCCTGTGGGTGGTCATCATCAAGCTATTCAAATACTTGGATGGAACTGTGCTTTAGAAGGATCAGTATCTCTCCCTCCTAACATAAGAGCTCAACATCAGCCAAAGCAAACCCAGGCAGCACTCTGCTGCTGCAAGAGGGACAAGAAATGGCACAGACAAGGCAGATGTGAATCCAGGGATGGGAGCCTGAGGGTCAGAGATGGAAGAAGTTGCTCCCATACCTGAGGTCTGATTATCCTCAGTGATCTCTGCCAGGCACTGGCTGCGTTCCTCTTCAATCTCCAGCATGATGCTGCACTCTGGGCGCGTGCTGGATGCCTGAAAGAAGGGCAAGAGGAAAGGAGAGAGTGAGCAAAACCCATGTGTACTCAGGATGCATTCCTGGGGATGCACAGCTAGCCAAGCTCTGCTTGGTCAATGCACCATGGGGATATGCATCCAGGCTCATTTTACATTTGATTGAGAGAGGGGAAAATAATCCAGTACCTACTGAAAAAAAAAAAAGACCCAACAAAAAACACCATTGTTCTCTGTGCCTATCATAAAATGATAAAAACAAACTTTTTTTTGCTGATGATCAAGAGCAATTCTGCTTCTTTATCCTCTGGGAATCCTGCCTGACTAGACTAACTCTGACAGCTATCTAGGGCAGGAAGATGGCAGCTTTAAAATTCATGCCAGGAGCAGTGGGATCTGTGCTTACATCGTTTATTCCCTCCCTTCCCACATGGACTGCCTCCTGGCTCATGCTAATTCAGAGCAAAACAAAACCCAAACCAAATAAGAACAAAATCTCAGATGCAGATTAGGAGATCAAGGAGCTAAAAAGCAGGAAATTCCCAGTAAGAAGGCTTTTTCTCTCCCCTAAGTGTTTTCTCCCCACTTAGACCTAATTATATTTGGCTTTTTTAATACATCAGTGTCTAAAACATGCAGATAATTAATCATGGACTCTTACATCATGCATTCTCAGTCACAAAGTATGGACCATAACAATTGGCATCCAAAAAAGGAACCACGAGCCAGATAGGGTCATGTTAATGTCAGCCAGCACAGCCATGTTAATGCCACCAACCTGCTCCCACATGGAGGGAACACACCATCAGGCACAGGCTGCCCACAGGGGTGGTGGAGTCTCAGCCCCTGGGGGTTTTTATGAAGAGGGTAGATGTGGCACTGAGGATGTGGTCAGTGGGCATGGTAGGGATGGGCTGGGGTTGGACTTGGGGATCTCAGAAGGCTTTTTGCTCATGATTGCATGACTTTGTTGCTCATATCTTCACAGGCTTCCCATTATGGCAGCTGCACAAAATCAAACAGAGAACCCAACCTCCTTCAAAGAGATGGCAAACCACGTTGAGCTGGGAGATAACATGTTCAGAAACTCAACTGCAAAGAGACGGTGAGAAGGAAACGATGTGGAGAGAGCAGCAGTGTTGGCTTGAGTCTGCTCAGACAACGTGAAATGCAATGCAGGCGTAACCCTGAGTGAGGTGAGCTTCAGGGACAGATGTGAGGCAGAGTTACAGCTTTTCTCCATTAAAATTCATTGATTCTTGCCTTCACAGTTGGTGAATTTGGGGGGGGAGGAAGTATTTTGGTCTGATGAAAGCAGAGAAAGAAAGAAAAAAAAAGAACTCTTCATGTTTCTTTTCAAAATGAGAGCTACTTTTCTACTCATTCATCAGCCGATGCAGTAAAACAGAAGACCCAGAAACCCTCCAAAGGAACAAAGCTTTGATGCAATTTACACTTAGAATAAAAATTAATATGCTAAATTATGTTATAATTTTAATCCAGTCTCTTACTAAACCAACCTAATCTTTTCCTTCTTCTAGTCCATGCCTTGCTCAGACTATAATTTCCCTTAGGCTGAGAATGGGCTTCAATTAGCAGTACACAGATAATTATTACTGCAATGTGACTTTCCAGCTAAATTAAAAGAAAAACCAGAATAACAGCACATTGAAGGAGACTGAGTTGCTGCTGTCCTGGTACTCAAATGTTTCTATTTTTTATTTTATTTTTTTCCAAAAGGGAAATTTATTTTAACTGATATATATCTGTGTGTGTGTATGCATGTAAAAGAACGTGGAGCTTACTTTAAAAACAAAGATTGAAATGTTCTGCTTTCAAAACATCCCTTTTTTCAAAGGAAAGTCAAACCTCTTTGGACTGAGCCTATTACCCGATCCCTCTCACACTTATAAACAATTTGAGTGTTCACTTTATAAATTAATTCATACAACTCTAACTTTGATCAGGGTTGGCAAGGTGCTAGAACCCATCGTTAGGATTCTTTTGGGCTGCAAATGTTCTGCTGAGCCCTCTAGCAAGTACTTCACCACATCTCCTAGTCACAAACAAATGCAAGCCTAAATTGGTTGATTGCATATAGTGCCTAGGTAGCTCCAAAAGTAATGCCTCCTTTTTATTTTCATGGAAATGACAACCAACGCGAAGAGTGCAATAGCGCTATGAGCTAGAGCAAATTCCCAGCTGCAAAACTCTTTTTCAATCTAGTCACACCGTTTGCTGTGCCTTTTTGCCAGCAGTGATCAAAAGCCTTCATTCTGGGCTTGCCCAAATCTGCATCAGCAGAGGTGACCCACTGACGCTGCTGTTGAAATGCACCACCCACTCCTCACTGTGCTCATCAGTGAACGTCAGCAGGTGCCACTTTTAGTTCATGGAGGAATTCAGTGACACTCCTTTGCTCTATACACACTTCCATGTCAGACACCATTCTGTCAGATTGCTCTTCTGTTGCCGTCACTCTCAAGGAAAGAAAAAGTAATGGAATATTGGTGGGAAGGTTCGACCCCTACTGCCATCCCACCAACATCAGCTTCTGACATCGTGGGCCAACATCATAAGACAGGAGGCTACATAAATACACTAAGTTCTCTAAAAACAGCATGAGATAACTCTTTTTTTAAAGACTATTTTATCATTACTCTCAGTGGGACTTATCTTCCCTCGTTTTAGTTGGGTAAACGCTGTGCATTCCGTATCAATTGATTTTTGCCACTCCTTCTAGTCCACAGAGAGCTTGTGAGCATCAGTCTTGAAGGTTTTTTCATGCCTCTTGGCTGACTGAACTTCAGACTGAAACATCCAATATTTAGGCGGGGAAGGTCACTGATGTGTGAATTTAGAGTGTAAAAGATCTTAAACTGAATCATCAAGGTCAAACAGACTCACATTTGAAGCCTTCTGGTTTATGGCTTACTCCCCACGCTCACTAAATAAGGAAATTAACAATCTAAACAAATAGAATTATAAAGGTTGGAAAAGACCTCTAAAATCCTAGAGTCCAACCCCAAGTCACCCCACCATGTCCTCTAACCATGTACCTCAGTGCTGTAAGTCTTGTCTGGCAAAACAAGACTCTTTTGATCCCTTTCTTGGGATCAGAGGCTGAATAACAATCCTTCCTTAGCGGGTTCCTCCCAGAAGAGAATGAAAGAGACTTTACAGATAGCTTGATATGAACTCACTTCACTGCTTCCCCACTTTGGCTTTTTTATCTTCCCTCTGGAAAAGGCAAGGATCATAGAATCATAGAATGGCCTGGGTTGAAAACGACCACAATGCTCATCCAGTTCCAACCCCCTGCTGTGTGCAGGGTCGCCAACCAGCAGCCCAGGCTGCCCACAGCCACATCCAGCCTGGCCCTGAATGCCTGCAGGGATGGGGCATCCACAAGGACTGGGGAGTTTGACATCTTTCACATCAGTGGCAACTGGCCACACAGACACAGAGCTAAGGCCCACAGTGATCCACATTTCCCACCCAAAAAGTGCAGATAAACGGAAAGCCTGACCACAACACTTGTAGGTCACGCAAACACTAGCTAGCAAACAATAGATGTGCAGTTAGCTCAAACTCATTAAACACCCATTCACTAAAAGCCCTTCTGGAACGCATGAGTTACCACGTAAAAGTTGTGGTGGATTTGTCAGGGCCATTTTTCCAGCACACACTGAGCAGAATGACGAACAAGTTTTTTACTGGGCATGATTTCCTGCAGCTCTGAATTCTGCAGCAACTCTCCTGTGGAGTTATCCCCCAAAGTCTTTATTAATGAGAGTTTTCCTTCTCTCAGGGTCCCAGCAATTGTTAGAGGATTACTGCTAGTGCTAAGAAAGCCACTGTGTACGCTCTTTAATTAAATACAAGTCGAAGGTTTGTCATAGACTGGAGGAGATACAGAAGTGTTTGGTTTCATCTGTGCTGTCATTGGCAGAAACGGATTAACAAGGGGGAAATTTCTCAAAGGCAGACAGGATTCACAGCAAACAAAACCCCACAACAGGAATACGGGCTCACAAGAAGTGAAAAAAACATCAGCACCTCCCTTTCTACTAATCCCAGAGTGTTCCTCTGCCTCTCTGGAGGACCCAGCAGAGATGGAGAATAGAACAACCACAGTGACAACACCATTTCAAGTCCAACAAAGGAGGAATAGAACTGAGAAATCTACAGAAAATGAAACTACGTCCCTTGTCCATTTCTGTGCAGCTCCCAGAGTCTATGAAACAGTGACAGACAGACGCATTTCTCTTTGTTGTCCAAACAAAGCCATAGGGAGGCAGTAACTATATTAGACAAGAGCATCAGCTGCTGTGGTTTCTATAACACAAAATCACCGCTGTAGGCAGTGCTGGGGATTCTCAACCTTTTTTTCTTTTTTAGGTAGGCAAAGAAAACAAAAGATTTTGGCAGGTAGGTCTTATTCCTTAGTAGCCTTAGTAGCATAGCCCTGGAGGGGCTGCTCTAGCTAAGCCCAAGGAAGAGCTCACCATTAGCATCATCAGATGCTTTCATTTGTTATTATTTATGAGAACATAGGACTGAAGACTTTTGTTATGCGATAGCCTCTGCTTTGGTTTCTTCCTTAACTTCATTCAGCTCTGCTTTAAAACTAGGTTCTCAGTTTCTTCCTTTTGAACATCTTCCTAAAATTAGAGCATTGTTATTCATAACAAGCCTTCGAGGGAGTCAAAAATACACAGTGGTTCAAGTGCAAGAATGGGTAAAGAATGAACCCATAGAAATACCAACAGAAAATTTCTATCTGTTGGGGACGGATAACACAGTTATGAACATTATCAAACCTAAGAGCTTCATAAGATCTGCTTATCTGTAAAGGAAAAAAAAAAGATTGTAAATTATTTATGGAGCATTATAATTATTTGCTCTCTCAAATGATCTTTGTCTATGAATTGGAAAGCACAAACATCATGACAACATGGGGAAATAAGTGGTAGATACCAGTAATGTAGACCAACTGGGAGATAAGAACAAGATCAAAACACACAAAACGTCCTTTGCGACCTTCATTGGGTCAATAAGGAAAGTGTAGTTTCAGGGGAACTTGCAAGAACAATTCAGTGTTTGCAAGCAGAGCCAAGCTATACTTTGCTATGTCCTCAGCTCTTGCACTGCTCTACCATCAGCCAAGGGACTCTCAGAGCAAAGGTGGTGGCACACATCCCTAGGAGACCTTCCAAACAAAAGAGGTCCAGGCAAATACCCAGGAGTCCTCACTCTCAGTTTGCTGTTCAAACCACTTCATTTCATGCTCCTGCCAGACACAATAATGCCAGGAACAGAGCTATCATTTGACAAGGAATGCAGATGGGTTTTTCTTCCAGCTGAACTAAGCAGGCCCCATAGAACAAAGACAACTTGGCCAAACCAATCCAGCAGCTTGGAGACTCAGGGACCTCATTTAGTCTTACTGTCTCCTCTCCATGTGAGGGGTTGGAAGATCAAAGAAATATGTGCTTTGTTATGCAAAGAGCTGGAGAACCAGAAGGGAAGAAGCTGAGCAGCTCTTTTAACTCTTCAGTGCTCAGCTTGTATGTTCCTCTCCTGGAGAGCAGAGCTGAGTTGGAAAAAGTGATCTTTATGACACAGCAATTAAATGAGAGGCAGCACTTGAGTAAGTTTCCACTGCTGAGTAGGAGGCAGCTCTGGTGACTGGGTAAAAAATATTTTGCTCCTTTCTTAAAATTATCATCTGGAGTGGCTAAGTATGCATTTCCATTCCAGCAAGCTCAAAGGAAGGATTTCAATTCAGGCCGCTGCAGAAATAGAAGCTTCAATACTGAGATCAGTGGTGTTTGGATCTACCATCTGGGTACAACTAAGAGCAGAGTTGTAACATCTCTGCCATGGTTGTGAAAAGAAAAAAAGAAAAAGCAAGAGATGATTGATTATTCTTCCCTGCCTGCAGAGACAAGAAGGCAGTTTTAGAGCATGAGTCACTTCAAAATAAAGGAACTGTCTAAAATACTTTAGAGGAAACTTAACCTACACTGCTTTGTTCCGGGAGCTGAAGGCAACTGTAGATGTCTATACCCCAAATACCCAAAGATAAATGAGAAAACCCACAGACTCACCCCTAACCTGAATAATTACCTTTCCAGACACCCCCATCTTTTCACACTGCAGTCTAAGAGTAGAAGAGAGATGATATCCATCAGGAGAATTTGGGTGAAAGATTAGTTAAGTGTTCCAATATGTTTGTGGCTTGTGTTATTTTCAAGATACGCTGAATTTGAAACGCTGTTGTTCAGAACTAGGTACTTGTCTTCGTAAGAATGTGCAGCTACCTATTAATCCTCTCCCAAATTGCCACCCACCCAGCACTGAGTCATCTCCCCAGTAGCCACCTCTTGGCTGCTGTGCACAGTAGAAACGGTCCTCAACTCAACTGCAAGTTCAGAAGAGACTGGAAAACCCTGAGGGTAAAACCCTGAGGGTGTGCGTCATCAAAACTGTCAAATTGCTCGTGCCTGGTCCTGTGTTCTCCAACCTGTGCCAGCTCCTCACTCCTGACAAAAGCTCCATCTATCCAGACCCAATTGTTGCCCTGGCCAAGCACAGAGACCCCCTCACCCTGTCCTGCCTGTTCCTCACCACATCTCTTACTGCTTCATTTCACCCCAGCTGCGGCACCAGAATCTTGTTTCCTTCCCAGCTCTGACCCAGGTGTTACCTCCCACCAAGGGCACCTGCCATAATATCAAAGAATAGTTGGATTGAACTCACATCTGCTTAGATGGCCCCCCAGCATCTTAAGAATTTGGGTGGGAGTGGAGAGCAGTAGGGATTCCCAGATCCAGAGCAATGAAGACCGGTAGTTTGAGCAACACTTTGGGGAGTTCATGGGCAGTTCACTATGAAGACTGTGACAAAAGAGCTTGATCAAAAGCACAGTAAAGCTCCTGTGATTTCTTCCCTGCATTTCAAGCTCTCTATCAGTCTCTGGACTGCTCACACTGCCCAGGATTTGTGTACAACTGTTGGCAAACAGGACCCCTGCAAGGTTGGCTATGGGACGTTATTTATAACCAAGGAGCTGGATGAAGAAATCTGGATGTTCTCTAGTCTGCAGGAATACTGTGATGTTCTGGTTTGAGGAACCACAGTTCAGTTAGAAATGGTGCAATGCCCTTTAACTTTTAGGAGAACTGAAAGATTTAAGAATGTCTAGAAATACGGCATTAATCCAGAGCTACAGCACCACCAGTAAAGCATAGGATGGTTTGATTAACAATATGTATGCCCACAGTTCATGCTGGAAACCCTCATCACTACAATAAGCAGCTGCTTCACCTGGAAATCTAGGACTGTCTGGGGAGGGCATAATTCCCACGTACAGCTTCCCTGTGCAAGTCCATTTGTGGAAGGACTGTTAACATCCCAGGCATGGTCTTTGCTAAGCAGAGTAGACACTTCTGAAGCTTAGTGGCATCCAGTAGGGTGGATGAAAGAGGCTTTACGGCATTTATTGGGGTGTACATAGCCTCAGCATCTCCTGCTGAACAGCTGAAACAGGACATACAGCATTTCAGGTACCCCGTTACAATTTTTCTGAGTTCACTTGACAGTCAGGACATGGATCTTCCAAACATGTGATCCAGCAACCATAAGAAACAGCCTGTTTCTTCTGACTGAGCACAGGTTTGCCAAGGTCAGTATCACTTTCCAAAGAGCAGCCAGGCGGAAATGATGAAACAAGAAACACAGAATGCATAAGAAATGAGACATGAGTATAATAATCCGTCTTACAGTATATGTCATCCTTCCAGAAGCCATCAGTGTCCTTCTACAATTTGGTTGGTAATAAGGTTTTACCCTTCTTGTTCGTCAATATCTTCAACGTTTTTTATTAAACCAACATTGGGACCAAAGCCAATGGAGCTGACCATTCTTACACCACTTCCCATCCTGAAAAAGCACCTCTAAGAGGGTTTGTTTGAGCTATCACTCAAAACTTTGTACTGAACTCCAGGTACCTATGGAACAATATATATATATGAGAGTATATAGAAGAGTTCATTTCAAAAGACTGGTTACCTCCAAGAGTTAAAAAGAAACAAGAAAAATAATGAAACTTTGGCAAAAAACGTACTTAACTCATTCAGAGATGAGGATAGAAGGAATTTTCCTCCTTTAAAATCAAGTAAAAAGGATTTAATTAGCAAGACTGGGTGAGGACGTTACTTCTGGATTCGTAAAATATTCTTTATAAAGCATTAGAGCTCTCTATAAAAAGGTTCTTAACAGGCAGCCCAAAGCATCCCAGAACATCTTCCAAGAAGATGAGCATACCAGGACAAGTTCCCAGTTGAGGGTGTGTTTCAGAACAAAGCATTGAGTCACTGCTCCTAATAACAGAGAACTGAAGAGCACCCCAGTGATTTGGATCCACTTCTGGAGCAGGAGGCACTCCTCTGTTCTTTAGCTGAGGATAGAATAACACAGATCACCTTGATGGAGTGCAAGGGTAGGATGAGTGAAGAACAGAACGGAGAAAACCACTCAGACAGCAACAGAAGAGATCCTTACCCAAAACAGTATATTGACAGACACTCTGAGATGAGGTTAACTTAACTTAATTGCTGTCTGTTTCCCAGAGCTGTCCTAAAGAAAAGCTGCTATGATTATGTTCACATTTAGGAGCTTTGGATTCAGATATTTTTGATACCCTTCACTCAAAAAAAACCCAAAAAACAAACCAAAAAAACCCCAAAAAACAGTTTTGCTCTTCTAAAAAAAAACTGAATTTAAAACTACAGGTTAAGCAGGTTGTAACATGAGTCTAAGAGGCTCAGACACACGAGAAAATTTAACAAATATAAGATGACATACACTCACACATGCTGTCTAAGTGAGGAATGCATTCAACATTTCCACTTGAAGAGAGCACAGATATCTTCCCATGTGCCTGAGGGCCACACCTAATATCTCTGCCAGGCCCAACCACCTTCCAGTTAATCACTCTCAGAAAAGACTCGAGATCCTAAGGTGAAAAGCTGCTATGACAAGTCTGCATCTCAATTATTTCACGTCTGCTGAGGATGCAGTCGAGTGTCAAACGATGAGCAGAGCAAAGTGCCAGGTGCTAGAAATATCTGCATCACAAACTAAAGCAAACCACACTGTCGTCTGTCACAATTTAGAATCACAGAATCAACAAAGTTGGAGAAAGACCTCCAAGATCATCCAGTCCAACTGTCCACCTACCACCAATATTTGCAAATAGCTAGGCTCGATCATAAGAAGGTTTATCAAAGGAAACGAGGATCTCAGCCTCCTTCTTCCATGACTCACTCTACCAGCATGGTTATTAGCTATATATTCTCACTGGTCCCTGATGCAAAATCAATGTGAAGTTGTTTTCCACCATGCAACCATATCATTATCAGCTGGCTATTCAGGTAGATAACAAACTCTACTTTGCTGCATGGGACATTTCCTTTTGTCACTCCTTACCAGATAACAACACAGCTGGGGAAAAATGCTCAAAAGGAAGATGCTTCTGCTTTGTTTATGTAAAAGGGAAAGCATATGAGGCACAGAAAGAGATGTAAGTGCTCAGGTGGCACAGCTGAATCTTAGCAGGACAGTATCACCAGACCTCTCACAGGAGATGCCAGCAGCTGCAGATCTCCAAATGTTTTTACAGAAGTAGTAGCTTCTTTTGGCAGATGGGGAAACTGAGGCAGAAAGCCCAGCACTATCCAGCAATCAACAGCTAAAACAAACAAAAAGATCCACCAACAAACAAAAGATGACTCGATTTAAGTATCAGATGACTCAATTTAGATCAGGTTTGCCATATCACAGAATTGTAGGGGTTGGAAGGGACCTCCAGAGATCATCGAGTCCAACCCCCGGTTGGTATATATTGGTATATTATATAATTATATATATAATATATATTGGTATATATACCAATATATATATATGCAATATATACCAATATATGCTATATCCACCTCAGTCTGAGGAGAGGTCCCTCTTTGTATGAACTACCTGAATGTTCTCTTCAACATACTCTGGTCAGCCAGCAAAGAGCTAGCAAAAGAAAAAAGAGAACTTGGGCAGAAAAATAAAAGATTGGGAAAGGGGTCAGTCCATGTTCCATGACGAAGAGAAAGACTTCAAATATCATGCTAGGAATGTTGGGTTTGTGTAAAATAACAGATTAGGTAATTAGGAAGATAAAGGCTGAGATAGATATGGGGTGTGATCAGGATACCTGGGGAGAGGGGCTGATAGCTCTGAAAAGAAAGCTCTGCTTAGAGAAATATGGAAAGAAGGAAAAAAGACATCTGAACACTTTCAGTTGCTGTTGTCAGGACCAACTCAGTTAAGCACAAAATGTCTTTCAGTGGTATGAAAACAACAATGAGGGGGGAAGGGGAAGGAGATTACTATGGAAAGAGTCAAAATTAAAGACGAAACTAAATATAGAGCTCAAAAATGAAGTCGCATGCAATTCATCCTCTTCCCCCTGGGCCTTCTGTTTGCTGGCTTCCTCCAACGACTCTGAAGTAAAAAAATATCATGTTGCTAATAGAAGGCAGAATGGTTGCATGTGGGGAAAATAATGTGAATAACTGAAGAACAGGGCTGACTGTGCAGGCAAATAAGGGTACATAAGCATTATACATGAGGTGAAAGCCCTCAAAACAACATGCTCAGATTGGGTTGTAAGAGTGGTACCATCTGGATGAATGTCAGCTGAGGTAATGCTCTTTTACATGTAAGTAGGAGATGAAAAAAAGATCCAGACACCTATCAACAAAAGTACACAAGATGTTTGAGCACTTCTTGAAGGAAACAGCAACTGAAAGTGTGGTAGCAAACAGAGATTTGGATAAAATGCAACGTCGGTTATCAAAAGTAAATGAAGGCAATGTAACTGATAGCTTTTTTTTGATAAGAGATTTTTAGCATCCCTGGATGTTTTCAGAAGCAGGAAAATCGGTGGGCCTAATCTTTCCTAACTTCAGTAGATAGTCTAATGGCATGCTAAAGGGAAATGACTGCCTTAACTATAAATACAGGGATTAATACAACTGTAAGGCATTTTCTGAGCATCCTCCTTGGTTGCCTCCGTGAGAGAAGGGAGGTGCAGAATAATACAATCCACACATGCACACACCTGGAAATGGCCAATGAAGATTTGGCTACAACTGGAGGAGGAGGCAAGGACTCTGAGAAAGGCACAGGGAAG
Source organism: Centrocercus urophasianus (assembly GCF_019232065.1). Classification (NCBI taxonomy): domain Eukaryota; kingdom Metazoa; phylum Chordata; class Aves; order Galliformes; family Phasianidae; genus Centrocercus; species Centrocercus urophasianus. The sequence continues at coordinate 46,328,614 of NW_024884711.1, forward strand.
GATGATTTAAAGGATGGCTCCAGTGAACACCCGGCCAAACTGGGAACTCCTCCCCACACAGTCAATGCCATCAACTCAGCTACAGTAACGTGGCTCAAAAACCAAGGTGGAGCATGAACACAGTAAAGGAAATCATAAACGAAAAAAATAAACAGACAGCCTTGTAATACACACTCAAGATAGTGATGGTGAGAGAGACAGGAATAATTCACTCAACCACAGCTAGAAAGCCAATAAACCTGGATTTTCTTTTCTCCTCCATGCTCTGGCAATGCCTGTCTGCTATGCAACTTTTTATCCAGAACCTGATCATTCCTGGCTCCTTTCCAGCATCTCTTGATGCTGAGATCTTGGTCACATCAGATCAAAAGATAGTGATGATACAAGATGTGTGCCCCAGAAACTGCAGTTCTGCAGATTAGTTGCATTCATTCGGGATAGCTGGGGCAGGGGGAGAAAAAAAAGAGAATGAAACAGCAACTAAAACCCATTTTCATATTGAGGAAGAATGTATGAAACCAAGGCAAAAAAATATATACATTTATATATCTATGTATATACATATCTGTTGTTATCCAACAGCATCATCAAGCACTGAAAGTAATGTAGATGAGAGAGAAGCCAGAAAAAGAACTAACTCTACTCTTGGTCAGCCACCAATTTCTCCAGCAAAGTATTGAAAATCACAGTCTTTCTAGGTGACCCATTTCACTACTGCACAATCCTCACAGCGTAGAAATCCATCCTCTTTGTGAAAGTTCTTTGGGTATCTTTTGGGTACCACCCCGAGGACAACTTGAACACAAAGAGGAGCTGTACCACCAAATCTTACGTAGCAAAATGTCATCTGTAAAAACAATAACCAGGAACCTGCCTTGGGAGTGTGTGTTTTAAGACACGAACTTCAGCTAAAGAGATTTCTACTGGCTTAAAAACAGTCAGAATTTCACCTCCAGTTTCCAGGTCGCTGACATAGCACTGACTCAGTAAACATCTAAGACTTTTTTATAAGAAAGATCCAAGGTCTGGAAAAACTTTAATTCAAATATTAGCTTCAAGTTACGTCAGTGCTCAAGTTTAAATGAAAGAGATGGGCAATTTTGGGAAACCTCTATCTGCGTTCATCTACATGGCAACTCTCACATGTTTATCTCAGGTTTGTCACCTTTATGCAGGTAGTTCTGTGCTTTGCTCCAAAAGGAACATTTCTAAGTCAACTCCCTGCTCCCAAACCGAATATCTGTGAATTTCAATTTGGAGACTGTGGTTACAAAATGATCCCAAGCTGGCGAAGAGGAAACAGAACAAGTACAATTCTTGGGGCTCTTAACAGTTTAGCCATCACAGTCACAGATTTAAGGCAAAAAACAGTGTAAGGACAGCCCATATTGGATGAACTACTCTATCCTCATGTGAAATGTAAAGAGACCCAGGAGTGGTTTCTGACAAACTTTTGTCCCATCTTCCCCAATGAAAGAGATTTCACAGAGTTGTTAGTGCCCTAACTGATGCCTGGGCTTTTTTAAGCTGCACATCATGCAGCTTGGTGGCTGCAAATCAAGGAGCAAATTTCTGGTTCTATCTAGACTGGTTACAGGCAGTAGATATTACGTTTTTCTTATTCTGTGCATCAGAGATCAGCACCTGCCTCATTGCAGGGCCATCATGAGGGAACTGCAGGTCGCCATGAGGCTTCCCCTCAGCCTCTTCTCTGTGCTGAACAAACCAAGTATGCATCTGTATGTTAGTGTGCATCTGTATCTTGTTCCTGGATCATTTATAAAAACACTGAAGAGAATGAGACAAAATGGAGGTCTGGGGAATCCAACCAGTGGTGTAACCTCATTTGTTGTAAGCCTTGGTGCCCAACCCTTTGGCCAATTGCTCACCCATCATATTATGCATTTGTCTATCTGTATGCTAAGCAATTTGTCCAGACTGGAAGGATATTGTATGGAACAGTATCAAAAGCTTTGTTGAAATCCAAAGAGATTACATTAACTGGCTTCCCTTGGTCAACTCAGCTGAGTAACCTTGCCATAAATGGAAATAAAGTTATTAAACAGGACTTTCCTCTTGTGAACTTACGCGTAAAGATAAGTTGGGATTTTTCCCCTCTTTTTTTTTTTTTTTGTTTTCCAGAACAAACACTCCTCATTCTTTCACTTTTTTCCTCCTCAAGTGTTTTTTTGACCTTACATCATTCTTCTGGCCCTGTCTGGATTCTCTCCAGTGTGGTCCTGGGCTTTTTCCCAAAAATGGATGCATCTGTTTCGGTTAAAAGACTGTGAGGGATGACTTGCCTCTTCTTTTAACCATAACAAAAGTTTGTTTCCAGCTTGTTATTATTTATGTTACTTACAGCCTAATATAATCAGGAGCCCAATAAAAGTGGGGCAACCTACATGTTCAGCTCCCACTCTGAATGTTATCTGTTGAAAATAAAGGAACGCATGCTACAAAGATGGAGAATTCTGGATTTTGCAGGTGTATACGAGAACCTCACAAAGCTGAAAAAGACAAGATGCTTCATTAGGAGCAGGAACCAAATGCAGCTCCTTCAGATCCCTTATCAAAGTTTTTGATTCTGGTAACTTCATTGTGAGAGGTAAATGCGACATGCCAATGAACTTTAAGTTGCACAGGGTCATTTGCACCTGAAAGGGAAAAACAAACTTGCCAGCAATAACACCACCACAGAGGTGCAGCAGAAAAGCTACCAGAACAGGGCAACCCCTTTGGCACTGTTACACTCCCTAAAGTTCAATGACATGTTACAGTATTTCCTGTACAGATATGTTCATTTTGAAAGAGGAAGGTACAGACTTATTCTACAAAAGCAACAGTTGTTGGTGGAAACAACTTCCTACCTGGAAAGCTAACATTTCCACACATTAGTTTATCTCAATTTATAAAGCACAGCAGCTCACATGCATTAACCTCACTCAGGCAGGCAGGTTTCATGGCATACCTAAGATTTTCCTTATTATAAATAAGGATTGAATTGCCTTCAAGTTTAAATTAACATTGAAAGAACTGAGGCAACGAGAATGATTCTGCAGAAGACACACCTCTATCTGCTGTGACTTTACCTTTCTTACAAGGTTTTAAAGATGACCAGGAGCACACAGCCTACAGATCTTTACATCACCATCAACATCTGAACCTCTCTGTTGGGATAAACAGCATCTGGATAAGGAGGACACTTAAGCACATTAGTGATCTCAAAAACATTCACCTCCATCCTGGCTCTGGTCTGCGATTTCAGCATCTCTAAGTGAGCGGTGCAGTTCTCCAGGGAACCATGCACAAAGCTGCCCAAGACCTCCTTGGAGCAGCCAAAGCACACCTACAGCCCCAAGGTATTGCACTCTTTGTTCAAACACACATGATCATTGGTTTGGTGATAGCTCCTGCGGACACTCATGGAGAAGCAACCCTTTTTCCTCCTTCCAGATTGCTGTCAGCTCCTCCAAGCATCTGAGCCCACCTGAGGCAGCCATACCTCCTTGCTCAGCATCCCTGATAAAACACAACTGTCTGCCGAGGCCCTTTTAGATCCTTTGTGACCCATGACATTCCTTCACCTTTTTTGCCCATGACAACTTCACATTAGCAACATCTTGCCGAGTAACTTCACAGCAATCAAGGGAAGACCTATGCTTGCAATCCTCAGCCAACATCAATATCTTGTTAGGGTGTTAATTCAAGATGCTGCTGTAAAGATGTCATCCGCTAAGCCATCCGTATCCAGTTTCTGTTTCTCTAACAAGTCCAGCCAAGTGTATCCATAAATCTTATGGCTTCAGGAAGCTCTGGATGTAGGCAAAGATGAAACTGTATAAGCAGGTTTAAAAGAGCCCCGTTGAAAAATCCCTCTGCAATAGCTTGAGCTGCTGTCAACATTTTCCAAATACAAAATACCTTGTGGGAAATAAACACAAAAGCCAAGCCATCTTAAAACAATTAAGGTATAGCAGTAAAAAAAAAAAGAAAAGAAAACAAATCTAGTCCCATCTTGGCCACAATATAAACTCTGCAAGTCACAGGCTTCCTGCAGAAAGCATTCACCACAGAAACAATTCAAGCATGGGCACACAACAAATGTATTCCAAGAATTCTCTGACAACATTAACTCACAAAACCCAGCCAAGTTTTTAAGCTTGCCATCCAAGTCATAGAAACAGGAGTATGCTCCATAAACACAGATGTACCTCCAGAAACAATGACACATAGCAGGAGTTCCCTGTTTGTATGTTTGGGGGGTTTTTTTGTTGTTTTTATCTACTGAAAGCTGATTTTAAATTACAGCATGCTTCTTTTTCTTCTCTAGTGTTATTAATTGCACGAGCCATAAAATTGTTAATGAAACAGCACTTAAATTGTTCATAACAATGTCAAACCTATCTCCTCATGGAATGAATAAAGTTTCCCTCTGATCCTTTCTATGAACTCTGGGAAATTTCACTGTGCAGATTACAATCACAGAATTACAGGGGTTGGATGGGACCTCAAGAGATCACTGAGTCCAACTCCCTGCTAAAGCAACACCCTACAGTAGGTCACACAGGTTGGCATCCAGATGGGTCTTGAGTATCTCCATAGAAGAAGACACCACCACCTCTCTGGGCAGTCTGTTCCAGTGCTCTGTTGCCCCTACCATAAAGAAATTCTTTTGCATGTTAGTACTGAACTTCCTATGCACAAGTTCTAGGCCATTAGTCCTTGTCCTATTGCTACACACCACTGAGAAGAGCCTGGTCTCATCCATTTACCTCCCACCTCCCTTTAGATATTTATAAACATCTATCAGACCCTCAACACTGTTTATCCAAAGCTGAGTTTTGAGTGAACAGTTGACAGTTGTTGTGGCAAATGGATCAGTTGAATTTATACGTTCTTCCCTGACAGTTCCTTGGACCTCCTCTGGGGACCTGTGTCACACTTTCAGAAAGATCCCAATTAAGATGCTGTTATCTTTTTCCCACTTCCAACTGCAGATCTGTTTTTACCAGAAAGCAACTCGAGCATGTAGTGGTATCCCATTAAAACACCCCCATCTTCTCCTAGAGTATGCTTCTGTAATCACTGCCATCACTCCTTTTGTGACCTATGTCCCCCAGCTGCCATGTAGCCTTCTCCTCCTGGTGGCCAAGCCCCAGCCTGATCATGGGGTATCAACTTCACCACGTGCCTGCTGCCTGCCCCACTGGCACACTGTGCTGCAAGGCAGGTCACAGCTCTTCTGGAGAGAAGTTCTGGGCAGCCAGAAAGGTAAGGAGCCGAGCCAAGCAAATTTTCCAGTCCAAATCACTAACTTTTACTCAAAGTTTCTCTCACACTTGAACTGAGATTAAAAGGACAACCAGAAGAGAAAAAATAAGTAATTAACAAACAGCTCGAATCCATCAACATTGACTAAATGGAAGGAAAATAAAGACGAATAAATATAAACAATGTGTCATGAAGCTTAGAAGGACTTTGAGACACCAAGAGAAATCTACTGCTGGTATCAATAAGAATTTAACGAGAATGTTATAATTTCCAGGCTTCCCCCTCCTTCTAAATGCATTACAGCAAACAACATCTTACAGATGGCACAGTCCAGTAGAGGAAAGTTCAGTGTGTGATTTTGATCTGTATTTGGAAAGCAGCAGGGCAACGTGCATGTATCTGATTATGATGAAGAAGCTTTTTCCAGTCCATTAGTAACACAGGTGGATATTAAACAACATCTACGAGGCATAAACATCTGAAATCAGTGGGCCTGGATAACTTGCATGTAAGAGCACTTTGGACTCTTGAATACAGCCAAAGGTCTATTTGAACAAAGCCAAAAGCAAAAGCTGAGCTCAAGAAAAAGCAAATTCAGCACAGACATCCTGTATGGCAGCCTGAATTCTAAAGTAGTAATGTGGCAGAAAATTTGGGAGGTAGAAAGCATAAATAATTCAGTGTGATCTCATGGTATGTGCAATCAGGAAGAGGCTAACAACTGCTCAGTGTATAAGCAAGGAAGAATAGGATGATAACACTCCTTTTCCACACACTGTTGGAAGATCTGTACTGCAATGCCAACTTCAGGCATTGTGAAAGGGAAATGAAGACCAAGGCAAAGGTGTAGAAAGGGGCCACCAAAGCAACTACAGGAGCTTTAATCCCTTCTGGAGCAACACCTGGATGCTCTCACTATAAGGTCATCTGCAAGGCATTTTGCCACAAGGGGATAAAATCTAGCAGAGAAAAGACACAATGAAGTGCAAAGTGGAAACTTCTGCAAATTGAGAACTCTCTCCAGGGTGTCTAGATTAATAGCTAGGGCAAGGGGCAATGATTTGTCAGGAGCAGCTCCTGAGTGCAAAGTGCGAGTTATGCTTTTATCGGAAACAGGTGATTAGACTCAATTTACTCATGGTAAATTATGAAAACTGGCTGCTTTTAATAACTAGCCAAATAAAGTAATCTATCCTCTCCATCAGGAATCACTCTAATCTTAATACAGTTGAAATTACATAGACTTCTTGGATGCCTGATGTCTGATCTTGGCCTGTGCGCTGAGACATTATATTCCAGTTAGATTTCTCCAAATAGCTGCTGGCCTCTAATCATGGGAGTCCTCTTGCTGCTGAATGGTTGGGAACAAATGTATTCAAATAATGCAACTTCTATCTCAGTGAGGTTCTGAACTTCAAGAAGAGGAAACACTGCACACAAGTCCCCAACTTTATGGTCACACTGTTTTGAATAATTGTTAGAAAAGAGACTGTGATTTAAATATACAGAACAAGGGAAAAAAGAGACAAAGCAAAGCCAAGCTGATGCTGCTGTAGTCATAGAGTCATTAAAGCTGGAAATACTTTTAAGTTCACATAGTCCAGGCCCATCTTGTCCCTATCATGCCCACTGAACCATGTCCTTCAGTGTCACATCTCCATGGTTCTTGAACACCTACAGGGACGGGGACTTCACCACCTCCATGTGCATTCTGTGCCTGTACCCAATCACTGAAATTCTTCTAACATCCATCCCAAACCAATGGGTGCTGCCAAGCCCCAGTGTTTCACTTGAAGTCTTGCAATATTTGTCCTACAGTGCATCCCAGGCTACTCATAAGCAGCAGCCTTCTAAACATCCTGAGAGCACTGAAAATCACAGAATCACCAAGGTGGGAAAAGACATCCAAGGTCATCCAGTCCAGTTCATCTACCACCAATATTTCCTCACTAAACCATGTCCTCATCTAAAGGAAAGATATTGACAGTTTGATGCCCAGTACAGCACAGCTGCAAAGGTATGTGGGCTAGCCAGTAAGAAGTGCATATGTCAGAAACCTATGCCTTCCACATGGGTACCTGGGAGTCCCAGGCTTCCTCAACTGGCTAAAGACCCTATCAGGAGCAGTTACATCAAGCTCCAGTGAGCATTATGACAGAACTGGACATGTAAAATACGTCTGTAAAATAACCCCACCTTGAGGACATTTTTAAAGATGTGCATCCAGGTCTTACTAAAGGATGAAGGATACCGGATGTCTTGCTGACACTACTTCTCAAACAGCCTTTTCCTCTTTCCTGCTTACAGAAGAAATAAATCCATCCCAATAGGAAAGAAGAGATGCTGTGTTCACTTTTCTTTACTATCTGTTCGTCTTCCAATTAGTGAAGTGACTTCCATTTCACCATTTCTGGGTTTGCAGAACCCCGCAGCCCATGCCTGGAATATTTGGCTGAGGACACAATGACTGCATCTGCCAATTACAAAGTACTTGGATGGACTTCACCTAATGAAAACAAATGGATTTTGCAATTGCTGGGACTGCAGATATGCTATGGGACAGTGTTTCAACCCACTTGCTATCACAGATTCCCAGTCCGTTTAGAGGACGGCTGCAACGTACATTGCTTATCAGACTCAACTGGCTGCTAATCTGAGAACACAGACCTTAGCAATGCTAGGATTTCACAACTCAATTGCTTTTTGCTTCCTGTGAAGAATGTAACTTTTTCCCCAAGGCTTAGCTGCTGTCAGAGCCAAAAACACATCTTGGTGATATAGGGTCATTGCAGCCATGGCAGAAGTTGATCCACTGAGGGAAGCACTTCCAGACAACCTAGCAAAGGTTGCTGGCAACATGTGCTATGGCTGAGAAGGACACAAGACCTTTAGAATCCCAGCCAACTCACTTACCAGCTATTTACAAAGAAGGATATTCTGCTCAGCGGCCCTGCCTGCATATAGCAATGAGAAATTGTATTAACCATCACCCAATTCTCGCCATTAACTTCTCTTAACTGGGTTCTTCCTGCCCAGAACACCTCAGCCCTGCAGACATTACAAAGAACTGCTTTTTGAAGATGATAATTTATGGCATTTTGACATAGAATAAAGCTAGAGTGCTTTTAAATCACAGCAAAACCAACACCATCCCTCACAGGTTTACCAAACTATGAGCATTTCTAAGAGGAACTGGCTTCTTCAAGGGTGGAAATGCAACTTTATGTCTCCATTTGATTCCTACGTTGCCAGGCTGAGAATCAAGAGATTCACACTGAAGGCACAGCAGTGGGACGGGGCGACACAAGATGAGAAAACACAACAAAACCTAAAATCAACTGTTAGTACCTTATTGCCAGGCACGTATTTTAACTATAAGCCTTTTATTCCAATATCAAAGCCATATTTACTGTCACTTGTAACTGATGTGCTTTACAGACTCATTAAGACTGCACATGAAGAGGGAGCTCTCTTCTTCCACAGATTCCCAACCTGGGCAAGGAGCCATCCATTGCTGCATGCTCCCAGCCAGCTGAACATCCAAAACTGAATCTTGCAAAGAGTTTAGGAAAATGAAACTAAGCAATCCTGCCCCATTTATTTACAGCGACACTTCAGGCTACAATTGTGATTATACGAACTGAAAATATTGTTGTTGAAGATGATTAAATGAAATAAGAAACCTGAAAAAACAAAAATCACAGAGAACCCTGGGGGGAGTTCTGGATTGTGCTTCTATCTGATACGTTGCTGCATTTCTGATCCAGCTCCTTTTTTTCCCTTGGTAGATATGAAGGTACATCAGCTTTTGATTAAAATGTCATTCATATCCTCAATAATACAATTTGCTATCAGACAGCTGATTATTAGAGTTATTTGACAGCAGCATCTCATGCAGCAGCTTAACAGCATAACCAAGAAAGACTGAATGGTGCAATGGAATAGAATAACATCTCTGTTCTCTCGTAAGTCATTTTCTATAAAACACGGTTAAAGGGCAACAAAAAAATCTTCTATAGATACAAAGGTGATGAAAAGAATACCAGGAAAAACGTGGGCCCTCTCCAGTAGGAAACAGCAGAGGTAATTACCCAGGATATGGAGAAAGCTGTGGTCTCAGTGACCTTTTTGTCTCAGAATTCACTAGCAAGTGCTCTAGCCAACCTGCTCCAGTCACAGAAGACAAAGACAGGAACTGGGAACATGAAGAACTGTCCTGTGCAGAAGATCACATCCAAGACCATCCAAAGAACCTAAAGGTGTACAAGTCCACCCGATCTGATGGGATGCAACCACAGCTGTGGCAGTCCAGCGAAGTTCTCACAGACTGGAAAAGAGTAAATATGACTCCCTGATGGAGGGATCTCTTGATGAGGAAGGAATTGGATGGATGGCCACATTTCATAGAATCACCAAGGTTGGAAAAGACCTCCAAGATCATCCAGTCCAACCCTCCACCTATCACCAGTATCTCCCCCCTAAACCATGTCCCTTATCACAACATCTGAATGCTTCTTAAACACTTCCAGGGACAGTGACTCAACCACATCCCTGAGCAGCCTGTTCCAGCACCTAAAAATTATTTTGGAGAAGAAATGTTTCCTAACATCCAATCTGAATCTCCCTGGGTGTAACTTGAGGCCGTTCCCTCTAGTTCTATCACCAGTTATGCAGGAGAGGAGGCTGACCCCCGATCTGTGGTGAACAGCTCAACATCCAAGTGAATACCAGGGAAGAGTGGTGTTCCTCAGGGGTTGGTGTTGGGAACAGCACTATTTAACATCTTTGTTGTGACATGGACGTTGAGTGCTCAGCAGGTTTTTGGGTGATACCAAACTGAGTGGTGTGGTCACCATGCTGGAGGGTAGCAATGCCTTCCAGATGAACCTGTCTGAGAGGTGGGCTCATGTTGATCTCCATGAGGTTCACAAGGCCAAGAGCAAGGTGATGCATCTGGATCAAGGCAACTCCAAGCACAAATACAGGCTGGGTGATGAGTGGATTGAGAGCAGCCCAGAGGAGGAGGACTTGATGATGCTTATGAGCCAGATGTGTGTGCTTGCAGCCCAAAATGCCAACTGTATCCTGGGCCACATCAAAGGAAGCATGGCTAGCAGGGCAAGGGAAGTGATTCTCCCTTTCTACTCTGAAGCCACTGTGGATTAAAACTCTTTCAGTGAGAAGACAATCATTTTTTTTCTTTTTATCCACAGTAATTTGCCTCTTCAATGGCATACAAATTAAATCCAACTGGAATGGCTTTTTAATTAAAATCACACTTTGCTTATCAGAGTGAGAATGTAGAACATTACAGAGGAAACACATGAACCTCTGTCATCCCATTTCCCAGCTCCAGCCAGGCTGTGCAGCAAACTCACTCTGCTAAGCCACATGTGCCAAACGAGCTCTTCTTATCCTATTTAAGGATCAGAAAAAGTCATATAGAAGATAGAGTCTGTACAAGAAGTAATATACAGAAAAGTTCCCTGCCTCTGTCTGAACCTAGCAGATCAGCATTTGCTGAGTCCTGGGAATGCTCTATGGAAGCATCTCTAAACATTTCATTTCAACTCCTTGGCTGCACTGCTATTCAACTTTGTAGGCAATGGAAAGGTTTCCCACTCTAAAGCACCTTCAGGCCAAAGTTTGAAGCAGTACATCTGACCCACTCCAACTAGATATGCCACAGCATCCCACTCCATTAGTTAAAGGCCTTTTTTTTTCTCCTTTTCGCTCAAGGACTTTCAGCCAGGCTCACAGCCAGAGTCAGTCTGTTTTGTCAGAGGTCTCCCTACGTGGTGACAACAAAATACACAAGTTACCATATGGCCAAGGCAGTGCCACACAAGCGATGCCATCCACCCACCCCAGGGCATTCTCTAGAGGAACATCTCAGGTGTCACAGCCTCTGGGGAAAACAGAGCACTGCAGTTGCATTTCTTATGCTTGGACATCCAAGTTTCAGACTCTCCTAACAATTTTCATGAGCATTAAACTTCTGGTCAGATGCTCCGACAACATGGCACAGTAACGTTAACATCAGCAAAGCTAAGCTGATTTGTTCTGGCTGAGGATGGTAACTGCAGGGCAGGATTTTCCCAAGCACAACCATTAGTTAAACTCCTCGGGCTGACCCAATAAAGGACCGAGTGCCCACATGCTGCTATCTTTCTGTTCTCAGTGCAAGCTCCTGCTAGGAAAAGGAATGTGGAGGCAGGATGTTAAAAATAAGGTCTTGAACCCATTCTGTTTAATCGATCTATGGGATTTTCTATCAGCTAAGCACTGTCAGGAACTCAGCAGCATTTCCCTGATGCCAGAAGGTTGCGCGTTACTTCATTTGGGGAAGGTTTTTTTGTTGTTCCAGTCAGACCATGGCAGCCACCAGAGCTTGAAATAACCCTCTCCCAGACAAACCTGAGGACACACTGATCTCCAGACATCTCCCATATATACATATAACATCTCCCTGCAGGCATTCAAGGCCAGGATGTGGCTCTGGGCAGCCTGGGCTGCTGGTTGGTGACCTGCACATAGCAGGGGGTTGGAACTGGATGAGCATCGTGCTGCTTTGCAACCCAGGCCATTCTATGATATGATATTTAATGCAGAATACAGAGTTTGGCTCCTGTAAGTCCTCCTGCTCTTGTCCCTTAGATGTGCCACTTGCAGTCACACCAGTTTAATGCTACCCTTTTGTACGGAAAACATAACGTGGATACCCACTAACATTTCCACTTCCACAGGAAACACCAAAAGCTTGTTCTTGTGGGACAGGACTTTGTTATGTGCTTAAACACCTTCAGAACCAAGACTTATTCCACTATTTTGAAGTTTGGACATTTTTTTTTACCCGACTAATTGTACTTCTGTTGAAGCGAGGTAAAAATCCTCAGATGAACAATGAATAGTTTCCAAATAAGAGTTGCAATTGAATGACTTCCAATGCTGAAACTCTTCCACTAACAGCAACTGGTCTATGATCTAAAACCCAGTTCATTATCCCTTCTCTGCATGTGTCAGGCCTGCAGCCTGCAAATCAGTAGTGACATTTCCCTCCTTCCCATTGCAGTACAATCTGTAAAAGCGTGACTGGATTTAGCACAGGCTGGTCACTTTTCTGGCCTGAAAAACGTAGTTAAAAAACAATCTATAAAAAGCAAGTTGTGTCTTTTTATTTGCTCTTCCACCAAGAAAAATACTTCAGGAATCATGAAGTTTTGCAGTTATGTGACGAGAAGAAAAAAGGTTAAATGCACTCCGTTTCTTTTTCTTTAACAACCTAAAAATTTAAATGCCCACTGTTAAACATCCCCCTCGCCCCAAAAACTTTAAGAGCAAAAAGATACACATTTCTGAAAACCTTAAGAAAAAGTTTTCTGGTTTTTTGTAGGTTTTTTTTTTTTTTTTTTTTCATTTGTTTTAAGAGAAACACATTTGGAAGATAAATGCCCAGCAAAGTCTAATGTGAAGCTATCAGTCGAGTTTTCTTTAGATCTCGGCATTAAATCTCATTCCACAGTCTCACAACCCATGCTCACAGGTCTGCTGCAGCCACCAATTGGGTGAGCTGTGCAGAAATACAGTGGTTTCCCCACTGACAGACCGCAGTATCTGAGCACAATATGAATTTTAAGCTTCTCTCCCTCTCACCCAGCTGCCCATCCCTCAGAAGCAGCTCACATCCCTCTGCACATGCACATGGAGACAGCAGATCATATCATTTCTGGAGAAAAGGACCATTTCTAAATTTGCTACTTTGGTACAGCGTGGAGGATCTGAGTAAGAATTCCTACGGCTCATATAAGAGCAATTAGAAATACTAATTCCCCTCCTCCATGCAAATGATTGTTTATATATATAGATATTGATAAGAAAAGGGGGAATGGTTTTAAACTGAGACAGGGGAGGTTGAGGTTGGATACGAGGAGGAAGTTTTCCACCCAGAGGATGGTGAGGCACTGGCACAGGTTGCCCAAGGAGGCTGTGGATGCCCCATCCCTGCAGGCATTCAAGGCCAGGCTGGATGTGGCTCTGGGCAGCCTGGGCTGCTGGTTGGCGACCTGAACATAGCAGGGGGTTGGAGCTGGATGAGCATTTGCTCCTTTGCACCCAGGCCATTCTATGATTCCTCTGCCATGAAACAGAAGATTTATGAGAAACAGACCTCATCTGCACTGTGAGACAGTGCTGGGACTGTCACCCTCTGGCTGAATGCTAAGCACATGGCCAGGGTCATTGTTCTGATGAAATGAATCTTCCCTGCCTCTGTTCCCTAACCAAACACTTTTCCCTTCATGGCAATGACTCCCATGACAGCCCGAATGATGACACTGTTGGCTGGCACAGGAAGGTCTGAGTCAATAGCGGATGGATTCCTCCAAACAAATGGGAACAGGGGGCAGAGAGCAACGACCCCAGTCACATGCAGAGCAAAGCCTTCCAGTTTGAGTTTCTTGTGTCAGGGATGTGTCCTGCAGCAGAAACCAACTAGAAACACCTTATCAGTACGAGCTTCCCATTGGAGAACTGGCAAAGTTGCAACACTGGGAGGGACTATAGAAAGATCCTGCACATTTCTCAACAAACCAGTAGTTTTCCAAGACCACATCTGTATCATCTCCAGCTCTCAGCTATGTCAAATCCAAACCCAGATGCACCTGCAAACCCAGTTATCCTCCCATCCCCACAATGATAAGTTCCTCAGCAGTAGGTCCCTACTGCAGCCATGTCTTGCTCCTGGCTTTGCTTTGCAGAGCTTTTGCTTGAGCAGGAGGGCTGGCCCTGCATCACGAATGGTATTACACTGATTACTTTCACTATGCAGCAGCTGAATAACATGCACCTCATAGAGGAATGCTGCAAGGCAGATCCTGGGATAGATCCCACATCCTTTCCAGAAACGGACCCACCTCCCACACAAGAATTTAACTGCCTGGCTTTCAGTGCCAGCTTGGCAGGCTGTTCTCACATCATGCTCCTCTCATGGCTAGAAAATTTCCTGTACCCAGCCAAATTCAAACCCACCAAAAGTACAGACACTCCTGTGCCTGCACTAGCCTCAGACTTCAGGAGATGCTTCCACACCCTGACATTATCACGAGTTCACAAGTAGAGCACAATAGCATCATCCCCACGGTCAATATGGTTTGCTAGGCTAACCTAACCAAATACAAAGTGCTTTGTCTTTATGATCTAGGCAGGCAAAATAAAGAAATAAGCAAATGCTATGTAAAGAAAGCATATTTTTCTTATTTGCAGGTTGGGTTTCAGGCACACTCTTAGTCCATTGAATGATCCTGGAGCTGAACTAAGGAATTTTCAACCTCACCCTCTGCCTGAATCATTGCTCATCGCCAGCAGCAGCCCAATTTATCAGCTCATCTCCTTCAGCTCAGAGTCACCCCAACGGATGCTGCTGCTCTTCTCTCCAGGCTACTCTGCAAAGGGAGCAAGCATTTATTTTTAGGTGTGTTGTACTCTGACCACTTAGGCTTCCATCCTGGGGCTGCAATATATAATTAATATTTGTTTCCAGAGCTGACAGCCTAGGAAGCTTGAGCGGTGAACTGGCAGAGAAGAAATAATTACAAAGTAGAGGAGCACCAACTTGCCCTACATTGTAACACTCCTGGAGAGGAGACGTGACTTCTCAGCAGTCATACAGTGGAGAAGAAAGCCAGTCCAAATCAAAGGCACAGATGACATTTTATTGGGATGATGAATTCAATTGCGGAGTAACAAAACCTGTCAGATCTCCAGGAGAGAGGGACAACAGAAGAAAAACATTAGAGCAATAGAGGGAAAAAACACAACCCAACAGGCTGGAAAAAGGCAGAGTGAGAAAGACAAGAGCACCCAGGCTGCTTTGTGACCATGGAATCACAGAATGGCTTGGGTTGGAAGGGACCTCAAGAATCACAAAGCTCCAACCCCTCACTGCATTCAGGGCCACCAATCTCCACATTTCATGGCAGCCCAGGCTGCCCAGGGCCCCATCCAACCTGGCCTTGAACACCTCCAGGGATGGACAGGGCATCACAGCCTCTCTGGGCAGCTGTTCCAGCCCCTCACCGCTCTCATAGCAAAGAATTTCCCCGTGATATCCAACCCAAATCTTCCCTCTTTCAACTTCAAACCATTTCCCTTGTCCTGCTGTCATCTCCCCTTTCCAAGAGCTGACTCCCCTCCTGGCTGCAGGCTCCCTTTAGGTACTGCAGGCTGCACTGAGGTCACCCTGCAGCTTCTCTTCTCCATGCTGAACAAGCCCAGCTCCCTCAGCCTGTCTTTGTAGGGAGGTGCTGCAGCCCTCTGAGCATCTTTGTGGCTCCTCTGGACCCTCTCCAACAGCTCTCTGTCTTTCTTGTACTGAGGGCCCCAGACCTGGACACGGTACTGCAGATGGGGCCTCACAAAAGGGCAGAATAGTGATGCCAGCATGGGCTATCCCAAGGAATGCTGCTGCTCTGGATGGTCCCAGACAGCACCGACCCAAATGAGATCAGAGATCTGATCAACCTGCACAAGAGATGCATCCCTTCCCTTCCACATCGTTTCTCCCAAAGAGTAAATGCAGTTCTGTCACACTCTGTCACTGCCATTCCTCTAGCAAAAACCTGCAGCCCATCAGCTCTTTGCTTTGCTGTTCTTCCACAAATGAATTTGGCATTTTTAGAAGGTGCCCCTTCAATAAATCCTGGTTTTGTTTCATCTGTATTTAACAAGAGCATAGTAGTAAAACAGCTGAACAAACAACCAAAGCTTCAACTTTATAGCTAGGTTTAAAAATATTTCTAGATGCTTAAGACATTTCTGAGGCTCAGGTCAAGTAGACCCAAGGCAGCAAGCTCTGATTTTTCATTTCCCTTCCTTCTACGAAAGTATCAGAGCTTAACCAAAGCACTTAAACCACCAGTGCCGTCTGGCTCTGGGAAGATCTTCCCAGTCAAAGGAACTTCAGTAACTTAAATAACCATATGGATCCAACAGAAGACCTGTGTTGGCAGAGATCTCAAGGAGACTGAAAAATTCTTCCTGTTTTGTGCCCGCCAAACTTGTAAGATACAAAGAAGAATTAAGAGGAAGATGTAAATACACGTGCCAGCATCATGAGCCTCATATTCAGACGACTTCAATTTAATTACAGACTAGATCACACCCTTCCAGCACACCTTCACCCACTGGTAGACATAAAAATCCAAGAAAATAGGTACCGTGATAAGTAGATCCCTATATTAACCTCTTGCACCACAGTTTTAAGTACTGCAATGGCCATGAAGTGTGTGGAACATCCGATTTTTTCTTAGGCTAATAGAGATTTTCCAACTTTGGTGATTCTACGATTCTATACTAAGGGACATGATTTAGTGGGGAAATACTGGGGGTAGGTGGGCAGTTGGACTGGATGATCTTGGAGGTCTTTTCCAACCTCAGCGATTCTATGATTCCGTACTAAGAAAGAGAAATAAAACTCAAACACAGGAAACTTCAAGCTATACGTAGGCCTGAATTAACTGCTCTGAGTTTAGTCATGTTAGTTAATTACAGAGAAAAGAGTAATTGGCACCTGTAGAACAGATGAACTACACAGACAGGGAGGAGCTGCTAGGAACATCAGCCCCATCACTCTGTGACTGCAAGAAACCAGTAGGCTATGAGATGTAGAGATGGCAAAACCTCATAAAAACCAACATGTTCATTGAGCCCATGTTTTTTAAAGTCCAGCAGAACCATGACTGGCAATGCATGGGCCTGGCTTTTGAAGCTCTGTAATGCAGAAGGACAGCAGCAGTGGCTTTGCAAAGTGCCTCTATCTCCAGGCACTTTGCCTGGATTGCTTTCTCTTCCAGATTATCCAGCTGACAAACACAGAATCACAGAATAGCTGAGGTTGTAAAAGACCTCAAAGATCTCAAAAATCTACCTAGTTCCAACCCCCTGCCATGGGTTGGTTGCCCCCCACCAGCTCACGTTGCCCAGGACCCCATCCACAGCCTTGAGCACCTCCATGGATTGGGCACCCACAGCTCTGGGCAGCAGTGTCAGGGCGTCACCACCCACTGAGTAAAGAATTTCCACCAAACATCTAACCTAAATCTCCTGTCTTTTAGTTTAAAACCATTCCACCTTGTCATATCACCATGAGCCTGCCCACTGCCACCCCTCTCTTGATGTACTTCAGAATGCAGTTGGCTTTCTAGGCTGCAAGAGAACACTGCTGGTCATTGTCCAGCTCTTTTTAAGGCTAGTCTGCAGGCTAAAGCCAGAGCAATGGCCACTTGGCTTCAGTTCTCTTTCAGAACTCAGGATGCAATGTTACGTATGCACGTACATTTAGATTTTATTTTATTTTTTAATATAATCTATTTCAGTTGTTCCAGTGTAAGCCCTCGCTTCTCTTGACAAACCTTGCCTCATCCACACTGCATAGAAACAGCCTGAAGTTAAACCCTTAACACAGTTTGTTGAAACATGTTTAACTTCCCAGGGGAAGGAAAAGAGAGTGGGGAAGGAAGAACCAGGTTAATTTCCACGGGATCACGGAATGGCTTGGGTTGGAAGAGACTTTAAAGATCATCCAGTTTCAACTCCAATTATTATTTGGTTCCAATTATTATCCGGCTCCAATTATTAGTTTTGTTGAAAACAGTGCTTCAAAAGAAAGGGATGATCTAGCAAGAATTCCCATACCCAGAAAACACAGCTTATGCCCCAACTGCAAAGCTGAAGGCAAAGAGAGAAAATATGCAACTGCACAACACCGACAAGCAGAGAAAACAGAAGAGGGGGAATGATTTGAGAGGAATTGTTACAGGATAGGAACTAAGTGCATGGCACAGCCAAGATCTACACTGCTTAATGTCAGTCTCCCAAAAAATGCAAGCAACGAGCAGTTGACACTCAAGTATGTCGGCAATTCTTCACGCACTGGTTGGCCTCATTTCGGGGCCCATTTGTCTTCCTTTGAGCATGCTGAGCAGCAAGAAAACTTAATATACACTAAAAAAAAAGAAAAAGCAGTGGAGGGAAGAAGCCTGATTATAGTTAAAAGGAAAGGTGTAAATGGGAGAGAACCACATGGGTGCAGGTATTCCAGGAAACTAGAAGCATCAGGCACAGCTCCGGATGGAGCCCTGCTGCTGATGGTGAGGACTAAGTGGCTTTAGCCATAGGATTGCCCTGCTGCAGCTCTGTGGTGTGTGTGATACCACTTCTCCTCTCAGCTAGAGCTGAATGCTTCCAGGGAGGATTTTATTCACTCCCTCCCTCAGTATGAAAACACATCCTGAGGGCTCAAAAGGTGACTTAAAGAAAAAGCCAGGACTTATATCTCACATGGCCACAAACGGGATAAACTCCTTCTCTGGTAGATAGCACAGGGCCTGTAATGGGAAAGACTGCATAATAAATCACTGCACTCACTTAAATTAGGAGGTGAATTTGGCTGCAGCTAAATAAAGGTGGAAGAGGGAGAATCTCCAGCAAGTTTTGGATTCTGGCTGCTTCCAAGCATAAGGATGCACAGACTCCAGTTTGAAGCAGCTTCACAACTGCACAGAGTGATTAAGGGTTTTATTAAGTATATTTCTTTTTCCTTTTTGCCTCGCAGATATTTCTTAAAGTTTGAACTTCAGCCACCTGGCCACTTAACGAATATGGGATAAAAGCTGCTTCTGAGCTGTGAATAAAGAAGACTGCAGGGATACAACACGTGGATAACTTGGGGAGGGATCCAGCTGGCGGCTCCAGACCTCTAACTGCAGGAGTTGAAGCAAACGGCTGCTGTAGCCTGCCTGAAAATGAGGCCTGAAAAGGTGCACTGTTATCCTCTGTGCTCATGGCACGTGCATGGGACTGGCAGATAACACAGAATCTGTGTGGGTTTGGCTGTTGAGAAAGGGAGATCGCGGGTATTTTCATGCATCTCCACTGACCCAAAGTGAACCTGACCCAGTGGGATCTCCGTTGCTCCAGGTCACACCTGTGCAGCACGGGCATCCTGTTCTGCAAGGTGATCTCCAGCCCGAGGTCACCCATAGAGGCTGATTAACTGCAAGAGACTGTGACGTTGATAAGGGCCCTGGAGACACTCGCTGCTCAGGTGCTGTGATGCTGCGGGTCATCAGGTATTAATTGAAACATCTGTTCAACGCAAAAATCAAGGTTGGAGCCACAAATAAACATCCTTTTCAAAGACACACTATAGATTTCAGATTTACAAAGGAGACATGAGATATTGATTATTTTCCCTCCTGAGAAGAACCGGATTTAAATAGATATTATTTTTCCCCCCCTCTTGATGAGGTGAAATTTCACAGGGATGCAGATTAAACTATACCAACAGGGAGCTCATGCTCAGCATCAAGACTTCAGTAGGATCATCCCTGAGCCTGCTGTACAAGCAAAAGGTGGATCAGGAGGACAGCAGCTCAGCAAACACGTTGGGGTTTAGCTCAGTAAACATATGTGGCCCCAAAAAGGTTTGGGGCCTTCGTGTTCAGTTCTCTTGACTTTTGGTGCAAATCAACAACGCCGAATTCTGAAGTTCTGAAGAGATTACCAAAGCAGCATCACAGAGCCTTGTGTTTGGCCCACCGGTGAAATGGATCTGAAAATAATCCCAGTTCAGATCTGAATCAGAAAATAATCTCGAGGTATTTCTAGCACTTGAATTTAAATAGAAAACCAGAAGCGTAAATCTCCGTCTCCCGGATGTTCAAACACTGAATGGAATGCCCTGGGGGTAAGGAACCTACTTAATGTGACTCACAGAGGAGTTTAGGGCTATTAACATCTGCTGTTTCAGTTGACTGGAAAAGCGACTTCATTTATGAAAAACACACCAGGGTCTCCAACACTCACGTGTTTAGACTATAGCTCAGAAGCTAGAGTCTTTAAGTCCTGGAAGTATGATGTACACGTATAAATTGGGGCTGCAGATAAAACCTGGAACACTGAGACACCAGTAAAACAGCAAAAATGAGTGCTTTCCAGCCATAAGCAATCCACAAAGCACACTCTGGTGCACAACATATCCCTAAACTCACTTTATAAACCAGCCTACAATCACGGATCATAGTATTGATCAGGTTGGAAAAGGCCTTAAAGACCATCAAGTCCAACCACAACCAGACCATACTGCCTAACTCTAACAGCCCTCTGCTAAACCATGTCCCTGAGCACCACATCCAAATGGTTTTTCAACGCATCCAGGGATGGTGACTCACCCACCTCCCTGGGAGCCTATTCCAGTGCTTAACAACCCTTCTGTAAAGAGGATTTTCCTGATATCCAACCTAAATCTCTCCTGGTGCAACTTGAGGCCATTTCCTCTCCTCCTGTCACCAGTGAGAAGAGACCAGCCCCGCTCTGCTGCAATCACCTTTCAGGTGTTGGAAGAGAGCAGTAAGGTCTCTCCTCAGCCTCCTCTTCCCCAGACCAAATAGCCCCAGTTCCTTCAGTCTCTCCTTATAGGCCACATTCTCCAAGCCCTTCACAAGCCTTGTTGCCCTTCTTTGGACCTGCTCCAGCACCTCCACGTCCTTTCTGTATTGAGGTGCCCAAATGTGCTGGGCTGATTGCTGATGTCACCAACACTGACTCGGTACCAGGGCTATGGCAACTCCAGGGCACCACATTTGCAAGCCAACCAACGAGCACAGGATGAATGCTGGAGGCAAGGACCATAAGTAAAGAAATGTCACACCTGCTTCCGCCTCTTAACCCTACCAGCCAGGTCAGGCTGTGCTCACACAGGTTATATTTACTTGTGCAGACTGGCAATCATTTAACATAATTGCTCTTGCTATTGTATCTGCTCCCTCCTTAGGGTTTGTGCGTGAGGCTAAGCAGTTTTAAAGTGATTTGTAGCAAAGCTAATAACCAGCAGATGCTTCCAGTCAAACTGAAGTTTGAGGACAAACTCTGGGCGCTGCTAACACCATCCTTATCAGAAGGAAGCTTTGCATTTCCACCTGTCTCTCCAGAAGATTTCAGGTACTTTATAAACACAGTGCTGAAGAAGCCTACTATTGCCCCGTTCAACAAGTAAAGAATTGAAGGATAAGAATTTAAGGAGCACCCAGCTGGCTTCTGGTAGCCCATCTGCATCACATCCCTTCCCCAGGGCACTTTCTGAATGCTAATGAATGAGCTCTCCCTGCATTATGGGTCTTGCAATGTGAAAGGTAAAGCTGGTGCCTGGAGAGATGAATCATCCCAGAGAGATCCCTGGTGGGCAGGCAGGAGGCCAAGCGAGCCGCAGGGTGCTCTGAAAGGGAGCTGTGATGAGAAGGCTGCTCGTGTCCAACCTCCCTGACACATTGTTAGCCGTGTTAGCTCTGGATGAAGGCCAATCTGATAGTCAGCATCGCTTCCCTTCCTCTCTCATAGAGAAAAACGTAGGGTTTGATCTTCGTTCCACCACCACAGTCCTCTGGGATCTCATTTCCAGACATCCCTGTGTTGGCTTCGTTCCCACCCAAACGTAGCTCGTGACTTCTGGAGAACATCTGTGAGCAGTAAAGCATCAAATGCTCAGCATTCAGCAAGGGAAACTCAGAGTAATCAGTGCCAGGGCACAGGCAGGCCCGGCAAGTCTCATGGAAGGAGCTGGAGCTCCTGTCCGTCTGTCTGTCCATCCAACCCCCAAGCTGGCCACTTCTCCTGCCCTGAGGCATCACAGCATCTCTTACTCGGGTTGCCTACATATTTGGACCATAAATGTGTTTTTCTTTTTTTTTTTTTTTTTTTTTTCCTCCTGGCTGATTTCTTAGATTCTGGACCTCACAAAGGACTTTCCTTGTTTTTCTAACACAGAATAAAGTTGATGAGATCAGAGAACAGGGTTGTAATAACTACACCCCCTTTTCCAGGCACTGGAACATCCCTCTTTCTGTAAACCAACACAATGCTGCAAAGATCCCATTCCCAGCACAGAAATTACACTGCCTCTGCACTGACTTGGCCTGAGAACATGATGCAACGCACCACGTTCATAAAACCAAGCCAAGTTCTTCTCCTCATCAAAACCTGAGTAACAACTTTCCCTTCACACAGATCAGCAGACTACTCTCCTGAATCTGAGCCACTGATTTCACACAGAATGTGACAAACCACCAAGTGCACTCACATCTAATTAAAAAATAATCACTTTTGTCTTGGATCTCCTTGATCTACATAATGTCTGGAGTCTTTTTTAGGCTAACAATGGGACAATTGATGCTGAATAGGGAGATATTCCTCCTGTTCCACTTCTCCATCTACAACAAGAATCTGTGTCTACGAAGTAGTCCAAATGCTGTTGACTTTCCAGTCCTACAGACTCAGTCACCACAGGATATGGCAAGACTGATTTTCATGAGATCCCAGCCTTTCCAGTTGCTTCTGCCAGAGACCATTTAGTAAAGAGAAAACACTATTTATGTCTTTCATCTCCTGAGAACTGCACAAACCATCACTTAAGAAGACAAGGTACAGTACAGCCCACACAGAGACACAGCAAGGACATGGCTGAGTCATGGGCTGAGCACCCGAAGGGCTTTCAGGCAGCTACAGCACAGAGCAACACTGCCTGGCTCAGGCTGCTTCCAATCCTATTTTTTTTTTTCCCCAGTTCTCATCCTCTTCTTCTTTCTAGGTCTCACAATCAGTGCCTTCGTGACCAGACCCATAATGTGCTCACGGAATCATGGAACCATCAACTATCCCAAGTCAGAAGGGACTCACAAGGATCACTGAGTCCAACCTTACTCCACACCGTGCCCCTAAAACTCAAACCCTACATCTGAGAGCCATGTCCAAACACTTCTTGAACTCACACCTCAGTTGTCCAGCTGCAAAACTGGCCTTGCATCCAACAATGAACTCGACCTCCATGTTTAGACATTTGCGTGATCAGAGCCAGAGCAGTTCTCCAACTGCAGAAGAGGTTTTGCATCCAACAGGGACCTCAACCTCCACGCTTGGGTGAGTAGAGCACCCAGAAAAGCTGCACTGCTATGTCATGATGAGAACAAGAACAAAAAGTAGCAGCACCATCACAAGTCCTCACCAGCCAGGTTTCACCTGAGACAGAGCATAACTCAGCTGGCATTGGTATTCAGCTCAGCCCTCTGGCTGTCACACCACTGCTGATACTACAACGGTGAAGGAACTTGAAGCAGATTATTTTTAGAGCACTGTAAAAAGGGAAAAAGGAAGCATTGTGTACATCCAAACCCAAATTAACAAGCTAGGCAGCTTTCTCTGTCCATGGTCACATCTGCTTTCTGATGCTGAATATTTGGCAACTATCCCTTCTCTTTAAAAACCCTGAGTAGGATTCAGCCCTTTTTATGACACATCATGATCCCAATCCCGCCTGGTTCTTCCAAGCTTTCCTGCAGATCTCTCAGCTCAGGAAGGAGGGAGAGTTATGATGTGAATCCCCTTGCTGACGTGTTGGAGGAAACTGCCTTCAATACTCCACACAGTATAATTTTGCCTACTTTGCTCTTTTCTCTTGTTATGCCTGAAATCAGAGCTTCTTAGAAATATGCATGGCTGAAAATACATGCTTTAAGAACTTATTTCAGTTTTATACAGAGCCAGTGAGAGTTCTGGAGTTACCGAGAGGTAATGTGTTTTTAGATGGCCCTAAAATGAATGAATGAATAAAACCAGCCATGCATTTACACATGGATAAATGTTTATCAATCACAAACCCAGCAACAGGTTTCGGTTTTGTAACAACGCCTCCTTTAAACATGAAACGGATTATTTTGGTTTAAATGTGTGTTTCTCAATGCTCAGATTCACAGTCGATGGTCAGATGAAAGAGATGGAGTTATGGCCAAAGTGGCTGTCCAACAAGCCTAAATTTAACTGTTTTCTTTTCAGAATCGTCCATCTCTTGCATTGACATTTAAGGTACTAAAGGATCAGATCTGAGTGTTTTTACTCCCTTCCTTCATCGCAGAAGCAGAACAAACCTCTGAAGAAAAGCACAGATTACACCAATGGAAAAGGTCTGGCCAAATCCATGAGCTCTGAAAGCACACAGAGCCCACCAAGGGCTCTGAATTAACCACATCCCCATTTGCTGGACACGCACTGTGCAATTTGTTGATCTGGGCTGGATCAACTCAATCACAGCCCCGAAATGGCAAATCAACCCAACAGAACTCAGCAGGGATCACTGCAGATTTGCATTGCATATCCTCCCTCCCACACTTCACTCTCTGGGTCAGTGTTAAGCTTGACCACTGCTAGAGGCAGCTCTGCTGAACCACAGCAAATAACATTTACCCAGTTTCTTCTTTCCACATCAGTAGAACACGAGAGGGCAAGGTGAAACTTTACAGGGGCAATTAGAAGCCACGGGGCCACAACAGCTTTATAGCACTGAACTTCTCAATCAGCCAATTGCTCTCGTTCAAAGTTTTTTTCCAATGGCAGACCAATAAAAGTTATCACAACAAACTTTGCAAAAAACCTTTGCAATCTCAGGTCCCAGAGCCAGACTGTCACCACCACACAGCTATCTTTTGCTTTAAAAACAAATCCTGATTCCTGGGCTCAAACAGCGAAACAGAAACAACAGGGATTTGCTCTGGCACTGAGACACTTTGGTATTAGTCACCTTGTGTAGATCAGCAGAGATAAGGAGATTGTAAATCTCTCTAACCCACCAGCACAAACCAGGTGCAGGAAAAGCAACACAACAAAAGAACAGCAAAGCAACCGATGGCTCCATTAAACCAAGGCAAGGAAGCAAGATAAAGCATGGAACGAGAAAACACTACAAGGGTTGAAAAAGGACTGGGGATTGACCCTTGGAACACAATGAGGCTGCAGGTTGCCATTGTTGCAGAGCTTCAGGGTGTGCACTCACCAACAGGACCAAGCGACACAAACACATGCCAAACTACAACATGCGGTGCAAACAACTCTGCAGGATCCTGACCCAGAGGACCCCTTCGTGCCAACAGCATTTAATGAACTGGGATTTTTTTTTTGCCACGAGCTTCAGCAGGAGCAAAGGCTGGAGCAGCTCCAGCAGCTGAGGAGTACTGCTCCTCTCTTAACCCCCCTCAACTCCAGCCCTGGCCATGAGCTGTTTTGGATCTTCACTATGGCAAAGTCTGTAGGATTCCTGGAATGAAATACATGGCCATTTTTTATTCACATATACATATATTCCAATCCACTTTCCCACCTGTTCTTCCTCAAAGAAAGTTTTGGTGATGAAGTTGCTCGGGTGGCTCACACTGACATCAGAAAAGAAAGCAACACTGAAACAACTGCTTTGTGAGAAGGGGAGAAGTAAGGAGACACAAGTGATGCAGTCTCAAAACTGGGTTACTTGTCACTCTCTGAAGTTCAGCCTGGTTGGCTCTGCCCTATGGGGAGTGGAGTGGTTCAAAGCTGTCACTCGCTGAGCAGAGCCAAAGTGGCTGGAACTGGATAGTCCTTAAGGTTCCTTGCAACCCAACCCACTCTGTGATCATACAGGGAGACCTGTGGCCATGTGCCAATGGGCAACCAGTTCCCATGGGCAACATCAGCCAACTCTACGGGAAGGAAACTCAGCCACAGCCAGCTCCCCATGCAGCTCACTAGATAATAATAATAAAAAAAAAGTGTGGAACGAACTAGAAATTGCAAACTGCAAGGAAACAAGAGCTTCAGTAAAACATTCAGTACCCAACCCCACGCCTGCACTGTTTGCACAGCAAATCAGCTATTGCATGCACCAGCAGAATCAATCCCATTTGCTAACCCCTACAGCATGCTACCAACTGTCAGCAGTGGGAAAGAAGCAGCGCTGCCCGTGGTCAGGGACTGGCTAGCATGGAAATTACAAGCAGAAGGGACAGAGCGGGAAGAAAACACATCCTTTGCTGCCAAAGGATGAACGATGAGGTTGAAGTGCAGGAGAATGGTACTTTGCTGAACTTCTCATGGGTGGGGATGGTACCATCTGGAGCCTCTGTCCTGGGATATCGCATCCCGTTATTCCTAGTTTTGGCAGGGTGCTGCACGAAAACCATTGCGCTCCTGAGCGGGAGCGGCAGACGGTAAAGCTGAATGCCAGCGGGAGTCGCGAGAAAGCACTGAAAACACAAAGTGAATTCCTCGAGCTCCTGCGATACCGTTACTCTTGAAGAGGGAGAGCTCAGAGAAAGAAAAATAAATAAACAAATAAAGGAGGAAAAAAGGAGAAAAAAATAACTAGGAGATTCCCGCTTATACACAGAAATGGAAACCCAGCAAACGCACACCTGCCTTTCACCGACCGCGTCTCCAAAGTTGCCCAAACTTTGCTTTAGGCGAAACGCCTCTTCTGAACCCATCCAACAAAAACAGAGCGCCTACCGACCGGGGCAGAACCCCACGCAACCCCGTACCGGCAGCACTCACCGCGGATAGGAGGCAGCCCAGCAGAGGCAGGAAGACGCGCAGCCGCGCGGATTGCATTGCCGAGGACACCGCGCTCCGCCGAGCTCCGAGCGCTCCGTTCCTCGCCTCAGCGCTGCGCTGCGCTCCAGGACTTGCGCTCCCGTTGCGCGCATTCACGGTGAGAGAACAGAAAGACGGAGAGAGAGACAGAGGGACGGAAACGGCTCCGCACTGCTCCGCACCGCTCCGCCGCCCCCAGCCGCCTTCTACATGGGGCGGGACCGCTCCGCCTCCCTCCCGCCCCAGGTGCCGGAGCTGCACGGGGGGAGGGAGGGGGTCCCCTCCTCCCCTTATCCATTCTTTTTTTTTTTTAATCTCTTTTTTCTCTTCCCGTTTTTCTCCCTTTCCCCGTCCGTTCCCCATTTCCTTCCTCCTCCTTTTTTCCCTCCCTTAG
>NW_024884711.1:46388078-46412466 GCF_019232065.1 Centrocercus urophasianus
CCCTCTCTCTCTCCCTCTCCCTCACCTTTGAATTAGGCTTAAATTAACTCAGTCTGTGCAATAAAAAGCAGGTCTAACACCCCTACTGCAGTCAGAAGGAAGGCAATTACACCTACTTGTTATATACCACTAGAGGTCTACCTGGGTGGCTTGGCTCAGAATGAGCATAGCAGATTTGTCTCAATTTGCTGCTCCAGCTAGTGTTGGGACTCCAATGGTGTGCAAGCACAAGCGTGTGTCTCTATGCTAATCAAATCAGAACAGCTCAAGGCATGAACAGCACTGTAGTTGGCTATAAAACCCAAAAAGGATGGAAAGGGGTAGTGCTGTGAGTGTGTGGATCTCTGGGTTTACATGACAGCTGATTAACTCTGTTGGGTGTTTTTTTTTTTTTTCTGGATATCAGCATTGGCACCTGTTTGGATTACCAGTTTAAGAGCAATTTGTATCATGTAGAAGGACTCAGCATCTTTTTATGCCAGTA
Organism: Centrocercus urophasianus; assembly: GCF_019232065.1. Taxonomy (NCBI): domain Eukaryota; kingdom Metazoa; phylum Chordata; class Aves; order Galliformes; family Phasianidae; genus Centrocercus; species Centrocercus urophasianus. The sequence goes on from NW_024884711.1 coordinate 46,388,563, forward strand.
ACAGTTAATAAAAATGGGATGTCATGTTGGAAGCATTTTGTACCATCATCTCTTCTGGCACCCCTTCTTCTGGAACTTCTTTTACTCAGTACATTGTCTGGTTTTTATACAGCAGTAAGAAGCTTTTCACTGCATCGACTATTAATAGTCCCTCTGAAACATGGAAACTGTACTTCATGTTTTCTTGTATATTTTACATGAGACACAAAGGCAGAGATTTGAATACTTCGTCCGATTTCTGATTACCTTAAAGGTTTTCTCAGTGCTGTGACTATGCATTATGCCACATATAAAACTTCCAGCTGCCAACACAGAGCATTTAAATGTCCCTTCGGGCAACATATGTACCTTTTGAGCTCAGGTCAGCTGTGATATTAATCATTAATAACAGCACATTTGACTTCTTTTATAGTCCAACTGTGACATTCATTATGACTGAGGTCATGGGTCAGGCTCAGACTGAAGCTACTAACCTAAAGTAATTGACCTTTCTTTTGGTAATGTTCAATGTCTTCTTCTCCTTATTGATTTAATTAACGCTAAGTTGATCTGTCCACCTCTCCAGCAGGAGCACCTCTCTGCATAATAAAGGATGACAAAATACAGCCCAGTGTTACAGGATCAGAACAAGTCATACTTTAAGGTTTGCTGTTGGGAAGCCAAGTAAACAGAAAGACTTTGAACCTAAAGCTCCATGACATACAGCCAAAAAAGCTCGGTTATCCAAAATTATGTGCTCCAAGGTCCTTAAGCAATTCATCACTTTCCTCTATGGATGTGCTCAACGTGGGCACGTGGAGCGTGGGGATAGCCTGGGTATGCAGCACTGCTGGGTAAAGATCTCTGTACATGAATGAGTGTGTGAGAAAGGGAAATTATATACCAGAATATATTTCCCAAATATCCCATATTTTCAACTATCTCTGTCAATGAAATGGCCTTTCACCTCTCCAGATGCAAGCAGACTGAGCCAACTGTTTCTTTGCTGCCTAGTTCACTCCATTTTCCCCCCATCAACATGAGAGTATCAGGGAGGAGGTGAGAGAGGAAGTTTACAACTCACATGCAGAAGATACACTGTATTTCACCTTATGACCTTTGGAGTAAATGTCTGTATGTATATGTATGACAATGCGTGTATACAGATGTATACATGCATTTTATGTTTATACACACACATATATAATGCAGTATCTATATATATTTGATGTTATATCTATAAAAATGTCTTTGGTTCTGCAAAGGTACTAAGTTAAACCCAAATCCAGTGCTAAAAAGTAGCACTGAACTGGGGAGTGTGCGGACTATTGCTTGGTCCACGCGCTCCTGAAGAGGATGGAAGGAACACAGAGAGCTTTGACTTGAACCTCTGACAGCCTATGTTTCTTTGTGCTTTGGGATTGAACAGAGCATTATTATTATTATTATTATTGTTATATAATTTTATGTCATTTTATGTCATTCTATGTCATACAATCATTAACATTGGAAACACCACTAAGACCACCAAGTCCAATCATCAACCTAACCCCAGTGTGCTCACTAACCCCGTCCCTCAGTGTGACACCTTCAGGGATAGTGACTTTACCACGACCCTGGGCAGCCCATTCCACTGCATTACCACTGTTTCTGATACACATTTTTCTTCTGATATCCAACCTGATCCCTTGTCACTCCCTGTCATTTTATTTTGGTGTGGCAGCACAACCACTGAGATAAAAAGAAAACAAAACATTTTTATCAGGTTTTCATGCAAACAAATTGATGTAGTATCTGCTTTTACAGTGAAGATGAAGGTCTGCTGTTCATTTCAACACTATCTCCTTAAACTGCTGAAAGATTGATCATATGTTCCTGGATTGAGTTTTCATTTCCTAACTGTGTGAAGGTCTTCTACATGCTCTGCAGTGTGTATTCACAAGGATGTCCATTTGAAACAAGAACACGTAACCTCAACTGCAGGTTCCATTCAGTATTTCAATTTTTCTCCTCGCTTCACAGATATACCTTCCAAAGTCTGAGAGACTCAGTTGGGTTATTACTGCTAAGAGGAGTGCCCTGATTGCTATTTTATAGGTAGCAACATGAAAGCTGTCAAAGGGAAAATAATTTCTTTGGCGTCACACAGTGCGTCATTTTTTTTTGTTTGTTGTTTGAAAAACTCTCTCTCACCCTCCAATTGCAATTATCCCAAATTGCTTCAACTTAGTGTTTCACAAACAGCTGAAGCAATGTGAGTCAGGAGGCTCTGAACACCATATACTTTACACAGATGAGAAAACCCTCTCTCAGGTTTGTGTCTCTGCTTTACCCATCAGGTGCAGACATAAATGGTGGTAATGGAGGTGAAGCTTTTGTATTTGGGATGCAAACAAGGCTTAGGAGGAAGAATATGAGGATGCTTTTAAAATATTGTAACCTTCAGTTAGAGAAAACTTTAAGAGCAGATTTTCACAAAGATTTTAAGCATAGCAGTAAGCAATCATTCTGAACTCAGTCCCTGCTCTGAATACATAGACTCCAAATACTTCTAAAGCCATTAATAGTTGCAGAAAAGTGATGTTCCTTGTTTAGCAGGAGGCATGGAAATTCAGATTAACTAACTAACAAACAAACAAACAAACAAACACACAGAAACAAAGAGAAAACCAGAACCCAAACAGGAACAACAAAAATTCCAATCAACCTACCAACCAACCATCAACCAAACAACCAGAAAAAACACCTCCTTCCCCCAAAAACAGACGTAATTCTTTTTAAAAGCAATAAGCAATCAGACTTCAGTTGCTTCTCTCCCTATTTTGGACGGAGCTATAAGCATTCGTTGATTCACTTTTCAGTATCTGTTTCTATGACAAAGATTTTTTTTGCAAGCTTCTGTGAAATGAAGTCGAGAGAATTTCACCTGTTGATTCCTAAAGACCAAATCCATACAGTCACCAGACACGTTAGTAGAGCTGACTGCCTTGCTTCCTTTGTTTTTTTCTGCTTTTTCAAGAAAAGAAAAAAAAAAAAAAAAAAAAGAGAGAGAAGCAACTTGAAACAAAGGAAGAGGGTGGGGATCGAGTACAGTCTTGTTTATTTTTAGTTCAGGGTACATTTCATGTCAAGTCCCATTATCCCCATCCCATCACACAAGGCTCACTTTGCCTTTGTTTCATACTGCTGTTGCAGTGTTCCCAATACATCTGAAAAGGTGATCAGAAATTTGTTATTAAACTGCGGCTGTAAAAAGCCAGGTTAGGTTTGGCAGCCTGAAAAGAGAAACAGCAGGGAAACATCTGGATTCCTGAGAGGATTTTTTGGTGAAGAACACCAGAGAAGATCCACTCATTTTGTTTCACAAGGTTAAACAAAATTGATGCCAGGGAGAACACTGCTCTGCAGGATCACATTTCAGATGTACGAAGGAGGGTTTTCTTGTGATTTTGTTTCTATGTGTGTACTCAGAGAACTTGATTTGTGTATGCTCCCGTTGGACTCCATTAATAATGCTAAAGACTAAAAGGATGCAGATGTACTGCTGTGTAAATAACTCATAATCCTTAATTGTGTTAATCACTTCAGCAAAAGGCTTGGCTGGAGCTAGATTTAATGGAGTCACACTCTACATGTAAAGCCTCATGTCAAGACAATTTGCAGGACAAATGTTCGCAATCAACCAAGAGTAATCCAAGTTTAACTATTCATGCACTACAGAAGTCTGTGGTGGATTGACTCAGGCTAAGAGCCAAAGACCCACCCCACCTCTCCTGCAGTATGGGAAGAAAGATAGAAAGGTGAGAAGACAGACTCATGGACTGAGATAGTGACAGCTTAATGGGGAGAACAAAAGCTCTGTGCATAAGCAAAGCAAAAGGAGAAGTCGTTTGTTACTTCCCATTAGCATGCAGATGTCCAGCCACTTCCTGGAGAGCTGGACCCCAGCACATGCAATGGTTGAAAAGATAAATGCCATAACCATAAATACTCTTTTCCTTCTCCTTTTCCCAAGCTTTTATCACTGAGCACATGTCATTCAGCATGTGAATGAATATTACAGTAGTAGATATGTTGGTTGGTATGGCATATGACAGATCTCTTTGCTGTCATGGTGTTAATCCAAATGACTGAATGCAGCTGAAATAAAGGCAATAAAAGCAGACACAGCGAAGCCAGGATGGAAAAGGAGCAGTGGAAATATGCGGAAGTTAGAAGAAAAGGAAAACACAGAGGCACAAATATACTTCAGAGATACGCCCTTGTGTTCACTGGGGCATTAATCTAAATTTGTTATAATCATACTGACAACTTCTGATTTAACTTGAGTGAGAGTAATTGTGCCATAAAACCAGTACATGCTCACGGGGCTGGGAGGTCAGAGCTGCCACTCCATTCATTTCATGTAGCTTGACACCTTACTCGAGCGATCACCCCAAATTACCTCCAGATGTCCCTTCCCACCCAGATTATTCCATGAATCAGACTCGCCTCTGAGGCATGCCAGTTCGTGTTTAAAACACAGACTCATGCCTTGACAAGAGATGGCTTCCAGGCAAGTTACAGCTCTAGCTAACACTGCGGTGAGGACAATTCCTGGAAACCAAGCAAAGGATTCTCCACTCAAGATTCTCATTGTTGACCTCCACTCATCTTCATCTGGACGACAAGTCTCTGTAACCAATAATCTGGCAGTAGTAGTTTTTTCGGGGACACCAGGCCTGAGGTGCTGGGTGAGCTAAGGAAGGAGCATCCAGTGAGCCTGATCACACATGCCAGGTGTAGGAGGCTGTTTGAGTGGTTGTTATCAACTGGCAACAGCAAATTGCATCTCTCCTGATTCCAATCTCTTTAACACTTGGCTCCTGCTACTCATCAGTCCATATGTTTTATCCCAAATTCGTCCATATTCTAATTCCTGAATTTCACATTGGCCTCTTCTTAACTTTACATCTTCTTTCTTTATTTGATCATGGTCTATCTCCTGATCTTTGTGTGTCTTGCACCTTGTTCTCCTGGTAATTACTGCACATGGCTGCTCATAGAGTCACATGTTGCTTGCTTCCATGAGAGACTAACTGGCTTTAAATATACCAGCAGATGTGTTTCCTTTCCTTATACCTTTCATAGGCAGATCTTCCATTTTTTTCCTTCTGAATGTTACTGAATGGCTATATCAATTACAACAGTTCAAACAAAATAAATTCATCAATTTCTGCAGGAACTGTATACTTTTCATTGCTAGTTTTGCTGAACTCTTTTCAATATACACCTGAGACTCAGTGAATTAACTCCAAATGAAAATCTCTCAAACATGAGATCCAGTTTACTAACATGCAGCACAAAACCTCTTATTCCATCAGAAAGCTGGTTTCACAGCTGGGTAGAATTCTGTTTCAGTATCCAGTGATTTGAGAGGCAATAAGAATGAAACCCTTTCCAAATCCCATGTAAATGTCTGTTTCTGTAAATTTCACTTTTTACTGAAAGCCTTGCAAAGATGCCTTTTCAAATGACACAGGGAAACAGCAGCCTGAAATATCTGCTGGGATTAACTCAGGACATTTTTACAGTTTCAGCTCACCTATTGTCAAATTCAGCCTTGGATCAAAATCAGAAAGATCTTTCTTTTTCATTCCACAAGGGCAAAAATCTTAAACTTAAGATGAATTTAAAAATTCATGTGAGCAAATCCAAAAAAAAAGAAAGACCACTTTCATCACTGAGAAAACACTACAAGATAGGAAATGTGTGGCCAATATTCAAGTCCATATAAAATCATAGCATGAAGTCAAGCCTTGATCACAAATCCTATGCTGTTGCTTTTTTATATATATATATATATATATTAAATCGTCTTTAAAGTAGACAGAAAGTGACAGCCACTGTTTATCATTTCAGCCAACCTCCCACTCTCCAGAAAGTGCTACACTAGCCTAACATCAATCATTTTTGGAAAAAGCAGAGCAAAGTTTACAGCAAGCAATGGGTAAGTCCCCTGTGGTGTCTCCATTGATGATTAAACGAAAAATGACCAAGAAAAGAGTTTTATTTAGTTGGGTAAATTGCTGAAATAGCTGGCTAGATAAAGTGGGGAATGTACCAGACACAACTTGGAGTTCTGCCATTCGTGATGTCTTGCCCCACTTCACCTTCTGTTCTGAACAATTAAATCATGGGTATATATGTTCAAAGTAGATCATTTTTGTGCTCTTTTACTCACAACACAATAGAAGATGTGGAGTCATCATAATGGTGCAAAACTCTAATGAAAGGCTGAGGGAGTTCCCCAGAATAGAGAACAAAGGAAAAATGTGGGAGCTGTGCACAAAAGAGTGATCCCTTTCCAAACAAGAGGATAAGGGGCTCTTTACTGCATGAGTAATGGGGTTGGAATTCTATGCATGCAAAAATACAGGGATGTTTAAGTGTCCAGAGACTGGAATGGGCCATGAAATGTGCAGTGTAACTAGACGTATTATAGGAGAGAAGTGGAAATGAAAGGATTATGTTGATGAGTGTGAGGGTAGTGGAAGCCTTGACTGGGTGCTGCTGGAGTTCATCCAGTCACCCATTTACTCAATAATCATCCTGCAGGAAGAATATTTCTCAGAAGAGTAAAGTTAAAGAGAAGCAAAGGAAATGGAGAAGACCTCAATCCTTAATCCCAAAAGTAGTTCACACTTTTCCATAAAACCCTACTGAAACAGTGGAGCAGGATGCATATTGTAACAGAACATTCCAACATAACAGAATACAGTTCAAGTGTGGGAAGCTGTAATGCAAAATCTCACAGCATTTCCTAGTTTTATCTTGCTGAAACATCCTTCAGGTCGTCGTGCTAAATTCTGTTTATCAGGACTGTGAACTTTTAAAATGAAATGTTTCATAAGAGCACCTCAATAATTTTATTGTAAGATGAGCATTTTGAGCACATCATAAATCACATTCATGCCTTTTATACTGCAGTGTGTATGGCACATCAAAACTGAAGGCTGAAGTTATTTTTGTCGAGCATTCAGTCTAGGATCCAGACAATGAATAGCAAAAACAACGTAACAACCTTCATCCACTTTCAGTTTAAAATCACCCAGCTAAAACTGGATATATACAAATGAACTGTTTGATGAGTTATGGTTTAGTCTGTGTGAAAGTATTTTTTCCAAGGCAAAGGAGAGGAGGTTTTCAGACTTCTTTACCTGTGGAAGGTACCCTGAAAGTACACAGCCTGCAAAAAGGAGATAGAAGACGAGCACCACCGCTTCCATCGGTGTCTATTTGGAGGTCAAGCAGCAATACTGGAACTAATCTTGCTCTCTCCAAAGCATCACTAATCATGCTGGTATGCTTCGAAGCAGTAATCAGTGCCCTGCAGAAACTGTCCCTAAAGCCTTAACGTATTTCCTGTGTGATAAATAGAAAACAACAGTTTCCCCCTCATGATTTTGAAGAATGCTCACAAAGCTCTGCCAGTTCTGAACATGGCTTGATTTTCTATATGTAGATTTACATTTAAACATTTCTATTCGCCCTCAATACATCATATTTTCTTTCTCACTTTGTAAGTACTGTAGACCATGTCATCTCAGAATTTCCTGTTCTCTGAATAAAATCCAATGAATACACTATAAAGTCAAAAAATAAAAAAATAATTAAAAAAAGGTCTGGCTGGATTCTTCCCCAAACATTTGTGAAGCATTTGGATGGTGCTCTTTGTAGCTGAGGCTTTATCTCACAGAGTTGAAGCTAGTTTGCATTGTTGAGCTTTGCCACTGACTTTTATTTCCCTGGTGATTCTGGCCATGATGCCAGGAGAAAAATGCAAGAGGAGAAAATGATTTTGGTTTTGGGCATCTAGATCCATACAGGAGAATCATGACCATAAATGGCTTGGAACATTAAGCTACCAGCAGAACTTGAAGTCAGCATGCTGTGATTTACTTAGCTAAAAACTGGGACTGGATGCCCACTTTGATGTAATGAATCACAAGGTGAAAGCAGGTCCCAAAAGCTAGAAATGTGAAAGAAAATGGTAAGAAAAAGAGTCATGATATGCAAGCTAGGTTACTGTGTGCAAGATTATCTGCTTCCTGCCGAAGTCTGAAGGCAAAGTAGCTACAGTTCAGACTTAGAGCTGATATACTAGATCCTTTGTAGCTATACAATGTACAGAAAAATTATAGATAAGTAGTGGGAATAAAAGACTGTATCAAATAACAGCATTTCTCTTCAAGAAAATAAGCAGCTGAAATCATTTACTATTCAAATACACCCAGCTTTAAGTAATACTAACTGAAAATTCTTTTGAGGAGGAAAATGTCTCTCACTGTGCTGTTGGTTCTTATCAGGATGGTTGAGTATTCCTCTGTGAAATATCTTATTGTGTCTGAAAATATGTCTTTAGCATCAGGGAAGCAGTTGAATCAAGTTCACTCTAGTAGCTGTTTGTTTACACTGCAGATTTGTGCCGTCTGAATTTAAAAGGTAGTTTCAAATAAATAACAAGAAAAATACAAGGTTTGCATGTTAAAAATGCTCCTCATCAACAGGCCATAACTGTTTTACATCTTGTGTTTCTCCGTTTGGATCCTCTCCCTAGCATCAGGCCTAAGCTGATTTCTCAGCGCAGTCGATCCTGTTTGGAAAGTGGTTTGACCTTGTACTGCTCCATGAAGAATCAGAATACTGATATCAGAAAGGAGAATATGGTTAAGAATAAACAAAATAAGAAGATAAAAACAGCCAAACCCTTTTAGCGTGAGTGTTCTGTTTTTCCTTTGCACTGGCATAGGTTTTCTATGAGAGAGGAAGAGGTGGGAATGTTCATTAGCAGTATGTCTCCCTGGAAGAGCCATCCTTTATGTTTTGGATGAAAATTAGCTTGATGATGACAAGATTTGAGACCTTTACTTATTCAACCACAAAGATGCATGGATCAGACTTGACAGCCTGTGAATGTTTTATCTATAGATGATTTTGACCCATGCTAGTTATCTTTGGCAGCATTTACTTTGATTGAGTTTATTCTCCTTGATGTGATTACACATACAATATGTGCATTGGGCAAAAGGGCACTGTTAAAGCCATTGCATTAAATCTCGTTGCCTTTGTACTGTGCAAAATCCCCTTTGCACCTCTCAGCCACAGAAATCTGTTGGCTTTAATCAATCAGAACCACTTTTCACATAGTCAGTAAGCAATAACATTACTGGCTTCACTGTTCCAGTCAATGAAGAGTTAATGCAGACCACCACCAGGGATGGAATAGACAGCCCTGCAGCACAGCCTGCAGTGAGCTTTTGGGTGAAACTCTTTTCTGTTAGACTCCAAAATCTGTGTTAGGTACTATGGATTCCTTTCAGATTAGCACTTGAGCAATGAAGATCACTGATTGATGCTAGGACTTTTCCCATTAGAATGATCTTCTTGCTCTTCTTACCACGGGTAGTGCATACACTTCCTTCTAAAGAGAACCATCACCAAATTTAGTTATCTTTCAACAAGACATTACAGACTTCTGCAGTTGAGCTGGTGATTTTCAAGTGATGAAGCCATATATGACTGTGGGTCCACAAAGACCTCTGGAGGTAATGACAACTTTGCTGTGCTCTGCCTTACTTCAGTGACTCACACCTTTGAGAACAGAGTTTGACTCCATATCTCTGAGCTGAACCTGTTGAATTGTTCTCCAAGGTATTTTTTGCTATCTTAAGCTTCAAGGAATCATATTAGCAGGAAGACTTGGAGTTAGAGTCTTCTGTAAGGGCTAAGAGCTTATGCGTGAGTGAGGTTTGGAGCTCAGCAAGATAACGTACTTCCTCCATCTCTGAATTCTCTTAGGTCCATATTGACTGATACATTTAAATTAATTCCCTTTGATTAATTCATCCATGCAGCACACAAGTTACTTCTCAAAATGAAGAAATTTGCCTCACAGTCTCTTTTAGTATGAACCAAAAATGTGCTTGCAGAAACTGGTCCGAATCAACCACTGAACAAGTTTCAAGTTTTCTTTGTCTCACACCAAATCCCCAATTGGTAAAGGCGTCAGACTTTGAATGTTTTTATTTTATTTTATTTTATTTTGAATCCCAAGCTCACTTCTCAGGAATTACAGATATTCCTTAGATTTCTGTCATGTTGCCAGCTAACTCTACCAGCATCTAATGATTCCAGTAGTAAACAACCTAAAGTATTTCTGCTGGTGCCTGCTGGGGATATCTGGCCTTTTAAGGCTCAGGCTTAAATGTGATACTACTGAGCATCTTGATTCATAGAGGATTTTTTAATTAGCTGGGCAGACATTAAAGGCAGAAATGAAAGATGTCCTGATCCTGTCTCTTTTTTTCTCCTTGCACAGCTATTGGGTACTTTCAAAGTTAAAGAGTAATATTTATAAGATCCTATATAGTTTCCCAGTAAAGATGATAGACTGTTTACTAATGCAAACCATAAAACTCTAGTTATTATCATCTCATTGAATCACAGAATGGCTTAGGTTTTAAGGGACCTTAAATATCACCTAGTTGCAACTCCTGTGAGCTTGGCTTCCCTGCCCAAGGAGTGCAGGAAAGCAAGAAATACTACAACAAAATGCCAAACTTCACAACCGTGGTGAGCAATAAAAAGAGAACGGAAGAGGCTCAACATTGCACTGACCTGCTCTACTAGAGAATTTATTTCATAGAATCATGGAATCATAGAATCCTTAGAGTTGGAAGAGACCTTTAAAGGCCATCTGGTCCAACTCCTCTGCAATGAACACAAACACCTAGAACTTGATCAGGTGCTCAGAGCCCTGTCTCCTGATCTTAAATATCTCCAAGGATGGGGCACCACCACCTCTCTGGGCAGCCTTTTCCAGTGTCTCACTGCCCTTATTGTCGAAACCTTCTTCCTTATATCCAGTCTAAATCTCCCCTCCTTAGTTTGAAATCATTTCTCCTTGTCGTATGACCACAGATGCTGCTAAAGAGTCTGTCCTCTTTCTTGCAAATCATCTTTAGATACTGAAAGGACCTAATGATATGACATATGTATAAATGAACGATAGAATGAAATGAAAGAATGATTAAAAAAAAAAAAAAAAAAAAAAGATGTATTGCCTTTTTAAGAACACCTTTGCAAGGAATGAATTCTGTCCAAATGTTGTATTGGAAAACTTGTACCCAGATAATGCTGAACACTCTGCTCAGCATTTAAATGATTAGGAGGTGTGATGCCTAAGCTCTTTATGAAGCAGATATTCACTGCTAATATCTAAGCAATCTGTACAACTCTAGTATATAGGGTTTTTTTTGTTTGTTTGTTTGTTTTTTTACGACACCTTTATTTCAACTTTTCTGTTATTTGTTTTATTCTTTGTTCATAACATTATATTAACTACCTTCTGTTGTTGTATAGCACACTGCCACTGAACACTTTAAAGTATATTATAACCCACATTATGACTTGTCAGAAAAAAAAGCCTGACAGTGTAAGACAAGAATTTCTGAAGCTTCCTGGGCTGGAGGACCTATGCCATTTGTAGAACACCCATTTTCAAGATGGCAAACAGAGGCACACAACAGAAAACATTCTTCAAATGATCCTATGTTGCTCAACCCATTGAAATTCTAACACATTTCTCCTCAAAGCTGCTATTTATTTATATTTATTTAAGACATTGAGATTTTGGAAAGGGTCCAGAGGAGGGCGACTAAGATGATCAGGGGGCTGGAGCACCTCCCCTATGAGGACAGGCTGAGGGAGTTGGGCTTGTTCAGCCTGGAGAAGAGAAGGCTGCGGGGTGACCTCATTGCAGCCTATCAATACCTGAAGGGAACCTACACCCACGAGGGGACTAAACTCTTCAAAAGGGCTGACAACAGCAGGACTAGGGGAAATGGATCCAAGTTGAAGGAGGGAAGATTTAGGTTGGATGTTAGGGGGAAGTTCTATACAAGGAGAGTGGTTGGGCCCTGGAACGGGCTGCCCAGGGAGGTTGTGGATGCCCCGTCCTTGGATGTGTTTAAGGCCAGGTTGGACGGGGTCCTGGGCAACCTGATCTGAATGTGTGTGTTTGGTGGCCCTGCTAGGCAGGGGGGTTGGAACTACATGATCCTTGAGGTCCCTTCCAACCCGGGTGATTCTGTGATTCTGTGATTCTGTGATTTATTTTATAGAGCTCCCATAGGCATTGTTCTTCCTCTTCTGAATCAAAATGAGTTTTGTACTAGCCACGTTTCATTACCTTGTTTATTCTTCCAAGATACTTGTGTAGCTTAAGCTCAGAAAACATATTGTGATTTTTGTTTGCAAATGATTTTTACCTCCCACAAAATAGCCAAGAGAACATTGTTTGATTGCATATATTTATTTGCCTAATTGTGTGTTTGTAGCTATAAGAAAGCAAATGATTCCACTGTATATTTTATTTATGTGATTTGTCAGTGTAGTAAACTGTAGAGTGTGATTTATACACTAAAAAATTACAAATTCATGGCATCCAAAGTCCTAATTGGAAGCATTAAGCAGAGCTTGCATAGAGTCAGAAGCAGAATTTACATTTTGTTCCCTTCCCCTTCCTGCACTCAGAGTTCAAAGATGATCTAACCTATGCAGAACACCCTCATGATCTGAGTCCTACCAATAGTTTGTCAATCCCAGAGGAGTTAGGATGAATCAGAAATACAGTGCCTTAAGGTGGCCCATTGTTGACCCCACACAAATTCAATTTTCAGTCACATTATAACTCATCAATCTGTGAACTTCTTCAGTAGTAACTGATGTGAAGCTGGCAGTATTGCCACAACATCTCCAGCTTAAGAATCACCAGAAGAGAAAGGTGCTCACCCTCTATCGTGGTACAGTCTTTAGCACCCGCATCATTGGAGCTGGTCTCAATGATCCCTATGGTTCCCATCCCAACCCATGTTATTCTATGATCACTTTTAGGAGCTGCCCATCTCTCCTTGCAGACATTCAGTCCAGTGAGTAAATTGAAATTAATCTTCTCCATTTATTAAGATTAAAGGCATGTAGCAGGTCTGACAGCTATTTCATTTCCAGTATTTGAAGTGGAAAGGCTGGGTTTCCCCTCCTGTGTTACGGGATTGAAAAGCACACAGCTATTACACTTGCTGCCTACGTCATGGGAATAGATTATGGAGGAGTTTTTAGGAACAGGTTATGTGCTACAGGAGCCTTGGTTACTATTTTTGAAGCACTTTTCTTTTTACGAGTGTTCCCAAGGATGGGAACATCAGATCCATTTCATGATTGTTTCTGTGTCCTGCTGCATGCAAGACACTGTAAAAGGCAGTTTATTGATATAAATGAGGGGAAAATCCTGGCTCATAGTTCACTAAAAAACCTTGTCTTGATGAGTCAGTATATTTCTCCTTCTTTCCACCTCCAAGCAATTAGTCTGATCTATGGAAGAGTGCTGATGAATCAGACTTGTACTAGTTTTATGGATATAATTTGCAAAGTTTTAATGGAAAAAAATGACATATATGAATTTCTTGTTACATTAAAAAAATATCGTGATCACTGCCTGGGAAGGTGAATCTAGACAAGTAGAAATAAGAAAGTTATCAGAGTGGGGGTACCCTGTATGTGACACAGATTATCAAACAAACTGATAAACAATCCATGATTTGAGATGCTCTGACCCAGATGGGACGTTTTTCTTTCACTCTCCAAACCTTTTTTGCACACTGAAGTTAAAACAAACTCAATGCAAATGAAACTTAAACTAATGACCTAGGTTTCTGATGCCAAAATGAAAAGATCTAATCTGAATACTAAGAAGAGAAATTAACCTGTTTCCTGGGAGAAATTATTGTGATCTCAGCTTTGCATGAAAGTGTTAGCATTAATACTATGCTTTGGAACAGGCTGTGCTCACCTTAGACACAGATCTGCATGCGGGCTGCATCAGAAGTTGAGTGCTGATACTTTTAGGCTCAATTCTGGCAGAAAGAACCTTTCCTCTCTGCATTTTCTGGGCCGCCCATTTGTTTTTGCTTCTCTTGATGGGATACCTGTAAGTTCAGATACCTCTGGTGCAAATGTCCCTAAGATGGAGTGCTCCTTCTACAGCAAATGGATTGAAAACAACTTCAAACCGCCCCTGGCTCAGTTCATTCACTCTATTTTAGATTCCTATTATAGAACCTGCACTCCTCTGAATATCCTGATTAGATTTACTCTATCCAAAGGGCAGCCTTGGAGACAAACTATTTTTAGACAGATCAGTCCCATGTAGAAAAGCTTTTGGGTTTTCTATTATTTTCTCTGTTGTTCCTTCTATTCTATACTATTCTAATTGCTATTACATATTACATAATCCTCTTTTTCCTTGATTTCTGAAGTGGGAGACTACTTTTTTGCTCTGGGTTTGCACAGCACTTCAGTACCAAAATAATGATCACAGCAAACTTCTGAGTCATCAGTCCATCACCTGGAGATGGTTGTGCCTCTTAGGAATAAGGATGGTTAATTGAGGGTAAGGTCTCCTCCTGATTAACTTTGGCTATGCCTCAATGAAAGCTATAACTAAAGGTTACATGGACGTCAGTGCTGAGCTCCATGTTGCTGTGGCCAAGTCATTAGTGATTCCAGATTACTGGGCAACTTAGTATAGTGCCTGATTTAGTGGTTGGAACTCAGTGGGGGAGCAGGAACTGGATGATCTGTGAAGTCTCTTCCAATCCAAGCTATTCTACAGTTGTGTGGTTCTATGACCGTCTTCTATCTGGGACTGTGATGAAAGACAAAACTTTCAGCATTAGGAACTTTCTGGTGTCCTCTTGGCATTTGGGTGGAAATGAAAAGTAGAGCCCACAGTGGGCATCATTCACCCATAACACATTTCATTAAGCTGCATTTTGTGCAGAGTAAACCGTGCACTGTTGCAGGAAATGGAGCAGGATGCAAAATGAACAGTGAAGGCTGTACCTGCTCTCCTACACTTTCCTTCTTCCCCAAAATAGCCACAAAAGTGTGTCAGAGAAGAAAATTGCAGCATCATTTTCCAGACAGATGATGCTGCTCTAAAAATTCTCTCCTAGGTTTGTTCCTGTTGCTGACATAGATCAACATTGTGCAAAATAAAGAAATTGATAAATTAATAGATAAATCCTGAAGCTCAAGATCTTTTTGCCCCTGTCATTCTGCATGATTGCATTTGGTTCTTCTACAATCAGAGGATAATTAGCCATTTTATTTCCCTTTAAGTCTACAACTCCTCTTCCAGACACATGCTGTTCATATGTCTCACAGCCCAGTGCTCCACCAGTGACATCTACTGGCTGCCACCCTCAGCATTGCACACATGGAGGGTCTGGACATGGTCCAAGCCTAGGATGGCATGGACAGGAAGAAGCAGATTCTCTGGAAAACAATCACTGCTGAGCAAACAGGACATGTGAAAGGGTTGCTCTATTCTGAAACACTCAAAACCCTTTTGACCACTGCTGTGCATGGCCAAATTATGAGCTTTTCATCACTGACTTGTATTCCAGAGGGCATAGAATCAAAGAATCGTTAAAGTAGAAAAAACCACTGAGACCCCCCAGTCCATCTATTGGCCCATCATCCCCACAAGAACAAGCAAACATGAAGAACTCACCAGTGGATACAAGTGGTTTTAAGAACGTCCAGTATGTCTGACTTCATGTTGATTTCAGCCTCTTGAGTAAGTGAAGTTTTGGGATCAACCCCATCTTTGTCTTCCTCTTATCTATCTTCAGAATAAAAGTTATTGCTAATGCTGACGTTACTGTATGACTCCTGCAAGGTCACTGATTTCACCAATGGTAACCAGGAAAAGGTAAAAATGAGAGAAATGCAAGCTATTCTATTAGTTGTAATGCAGTTTTTAAAAGGTTCTCATTGCCTTAACTCCAGGGAGTGAATTTAAGCCACAGTTATGGGATTGGTGAGCACCTACAGAAAACACAAATAATTGCCTTGAAAGGTTGATTTTATGAAAGCTTACACACAGAGTATTTGATCTCTGAAGAATACATCTGTGAGTTTAAGTTGTCATTCTGACATTGAAATACCACCATTACCTTTGGGTTGAACAACTCCTCCAAAACAAACGAAAAATGAATGACAAACATCAAGCTGAATTCTAAAGTTCAACCATGTCTATACCCTTTAATATTCACTATTTGCAAACATTACTCAACATCCAGTCCCCGTTACAGATGAACTGCTGCTTGTTTGTTTGAAATCACTGAACCATGTAAGGCAGGCAACACTTTGTAGCCTAGCAGCCAGCCAAAAATAAACCATGTTGTGTGAAACACTGACAAGCAGTGGTGTTTCCACCTTTTATTTTTGAACATACTCTGTCTTGGCCCAACAGCAGTGATGTTTAAGCAACCAGCCAAAGACAGCTTTTGTGCAGAACACATTTTTACACAGCTAGTCCCACTGCTCAAATCCTGAAGTTCTGCTTCATGATGATGATGATTATTATTTTTCTTTTGAATACAAATTATTACACGTCTTTCTGAATGTGGCTGGTGCTTTCCTACCCACACTGAACACTTTTTTGTGACGTCTATGAAAAAACTGAGGAACAGATTTCAGCTACTTCTACTTTGGGAAGCCTTTCTGCTATTGCTATTTCACCTGAGTGATTCCACTGCCAAAAATTCGGAGTCAAAAGCTAGCAAACAGAGAAGGCCTATTTCTGCTAAAAATCTGACATCACTGTGGGCACTGCACAGTTCACACAACTGCCTATTTCGCTCCTGGACGTGCCATGCATGTTCTTGGTCACATATAATTAAACATTGGCTGTGTGGGCTGTAACACAGCCTTCACATGATATAAATGCTTGCAATTGGAAAAACATCCATACAGTCTTTTAGAGTACTAATTATTTCCTTTGGCCACAGAAGCACTTTTCAGAGCTCAGAGAAGACACGGGTGAAATGCTATGTCAGATGGATACGTCATTATGCTTTAGAGATGGCTAACTCTAAGCAGTACAGATGAGAGTTGCATTTTTTAGGCTGAGATCAGAGAAATCATAGAATCGTAGAATTGTTCAGGTTGGAAAAGGCCTTCAAGATCACCAAATCCAACCACAACCTAACCGTACTACCCTGACTCTAACAACCCTCCACTAAATCGCATCCCTGAGCACCACATCCAAATGGTTTTTAGACACATCCAGGGGTAGCCCTTTCATGGATTCATCCAGCAGTGTAGATAAGGCCTAAGGCTTTCCAGACCTTATCCTAAGGCACTTTTGGTGAGAACTTTGGGAGACCACCAGATTGTAATTGCTGACATTTGCTTAAGAGTAATCTGAAGTGCTACACACCTGCTTTAAAACCAAAGATTGTGCACAAAATACATTTTCCAGCTACCACTTGGACATTTCTCAGTCAGTGGGTTTGGAAGGTACTACTACTTGTTCAGCTCCTACAATTCCATAGTTGGCAGGCAAATCACACCTATATATGGGGGTTATTCAAGTGGATGAGAGGTTTTTTCATTTATTTCCCCAAGCATGGATAAGAAAAAATCAGTTCTACTGAATGACAGTGTTATCACTGGACTTTAGCTGACTGCTAGGTAGGCATTGACAACTGAGTTAGTGACAGTGTGGACCTCTGTAGTAATCAGTGGAAAGAAAATGACTTTGGGATGGGATTTGTCTAAGATACTTTGATGCCTATGTGAGGAGGAACTGCCCTCTGAAAGGGTTTGCTTCTTTTCACTGACCTAAGGCAAATAGTTTGCGTCTGGAAGTATATATCACAAACATCTACATTTTGTCTACAGAACATGATTCTTAATTTTCAGATTATAAAATACTCAGGGAAGATTTTAATCCCCCCTGAATCTCCTTTAAGCAGTGAGGAAATTCCTAACTTAATATTACATACACATTTACAGTGCATAAATCCTAGTAGCACTCTTCTTATTTCTTCTGGCTTTGTTAAATTTGAACCAAGTTCAGTGGCATCAGTGTTTCCTATTGGAGTGGATCATGTGAAACAGGAGATTTTCAGGGATGTTGAACACAAGGTAAAATTGAGCAGATGCAAATTCTAGCTAAATTAAAGCCAAAGAAGCTGGATATTGTCTGATGGGCTATTTTAGAAAGAGATTTCAAGGCTTAGATGTACAGTTTAATTGGAAGAGGCAGCCAATATTTCCTTCTGTACTTGCTTGTGATCTCTTAATACTTATCCTGGGGAACATAAAATGAAACAAAAAACTGCCTTCTGTGAGTGGGATTCTTAGCTAAACCAGGAGCTACAGGAAAAGGAGAAGAAATCCTTCTACTTTCATTTAAAATCCTTGAAAATTACAAGCAAATCTCCAAAATCTTTGAAACTCTAGAATCCTAGAATGGCTTGGGTTGGAAGGATCCTTAAAGGTCATTCAGTTCCAACCCCCTTCCATGGGCTGGTTGTTCCCCACCAGATCAGGCTGCCCATCCTAAAGTCACTATCTGGATGTGTATAAGAAGGGCACATATTTTCTCCATCTTGTGCTCCTCATTACCCACGTTCTTTTTTAAAAGTAAGGTTTTAAAAAATTTAAAGCAAATCTTTCCCTAATCAAAGCTGAAGGATATTAAAGGTAGATTTTGCTGATATTTCAAGCACAATATGATGGAAATGGCTTATATTTACATTGGCTTAAACTTTTCTTTAAACCATTCTTCCCTTCTGCTCAAAACGTTAAAAATTTGCTACAGAATAAAGTTGATAGCAGAGAAATGAATTATGCTTCTGATATGAGAAAGATGACTACCACATTACCTGGTATATAAGAATAAGATAAAAAGGTTCATGGCTCTCTAGGGTGGAAATAATATTTATGAGAAAAAAAAGTAAGATGAAGTTTAGAAATATGCGGTTTGTTAAATACCTCTATAAATAAAGCAGAACACATCATGAGAACTAAACAGGTGTAAAAACCACTATAAATTGTACCTTGGAGAAGTTCATGACTTCTAATGATGGAACATTAAGATCATAATTCAAATGGGTTCTCTCTAAAAGATGTTTCGTGTTGTCTCCTTCATGGCATGCTAACCTCCTACTTAATGAATATTAAAGGGGAAAAAAAGGCATAATTCATTTAAATAAGGAACCTGAGTTGTTGCATTTAGTAGAAGTATGTTACTAGATGATTGTGACATATTTATGACCTGTACACAGTCTCTTGCTTCACAGTACCAAAAGAGTGAGGTTCAGGCAGCTCAATCTTAGACATCCAAATTGTATGTGCATAACCCTAAATTGGTCATCCTAAGCTCTCTTCAGAGAAAATTGGGAGAAAATGCTGCCTCCAGAAAATGATTTTTCTGGTGACCACTGTGCTAAACAGAGATGAATTATCCTCTGGGGATGTTAATTTCTCTCCATGTCTTTTAAAGAGAATCTATACTGACCAGTTCAGATTTTTTTGCATCTAGAAATTAGATTCTTATGTCAGGCTATATGAATCATATTGAAGTGATAACATTATATTCCACATTTGCTTGGGAGGCCGGAGAATTCTTAAGCTGTGCAAAAGCTGGAATTAACAAATTTCCAAAGAAAGTTGCAGTTATATCACCACCACGTAAATGAGATTTTCTTTTAAGTCATTAAATAGACAGTCAGAAGATAATTTCTTTACACAAAAGATTCCCAAACCTTTCTTTTCACAGTTACTATTTCTAGAGGCATAATTCAATATTAGTATAGAAGTTATTGGCATTTTGCTGATTATTTAAGACAGCAAGGCAGGTGTGAACTTGACAAAATCTCACGCGGTCTGCTGGATCTCAGTCACTTCACACTGTGATTTCACAGAATCACAACATCACAGAATTGCAGGTGTTGGAAAGGACCTCGAGATCATTGCATCCAATCTCCCTGCTAAACACCTTCCCAACAAACCACATCTATGAGGCATTGCTATTCCAGGAAGGTGAGTCTACGTTTTAGTTTTCTTCCATATTTTCCGAGTGAAACTAGTTTTGCTGCAAAGAAAAGATTCTTATTAGGAAATTTTTATACTTACACATATGCACACATACAAAATCTGTGATGATAGAAAAATGAGACACATCAGCTTTGACTTACTTACATGTGTTCGACAAGTTTGAAACACATGGATAATCATACATGTACATCTCTTAGCATGAGATGAAAATGTTGCATCAGTATTAACTCCTTTTGCTCTGAATTTCCCATCCAAAAATGCTTTCCAGGATTGATTAGTAGTGATGACGTAAATGTTACTTAAGAGCAAGGAAGACGTTTGGAATGACAGTCAGATATAATCTGAACAGGTAGAAGCACAGTATCTAAAGAGCTAGGCACCATTCTCTGTCCTCAGACTGGGGACTGTCAATCTGTAGATGATGTGTTGAATCCTGCAGACCTTCAAGGTGAGGCCGGATCAGGCCCTGGGCTACCTGATCTAACTGTGGGTGTCCCTGTTCATTGCAGGGGAGTTGGATTAGATGACCTTCAAAGATCCCATCCAACTCTAAGGATTCCATGATTCTATGTAATCGCCCAGTCTTGAACAATTTGCTGATCCCAGTTTTGTTCCTCTATTGAGGGTAGGGGGGGTGGATAGTAAGGTGCCTACATCACCTCTGTAATTCTCTGCATTTCCTGCCTGAGAAAAGATCAAAAACATGTCCTTCCCAGCTTTAGGCCCTATCTCACACAGTAAGATCTAGCAAGAAGGAAGACTGATACCTTCCTTCATTTCAATTGCCCATGAAGCCAATTTAGAGCTGGTATCACCTCACTCATAGCTTGAGTTTTGACACTATGATATTGTACAATAATCCTGGCTGGTAAACAGACTTTCTTTGTAAGGCTGAGCAGGAAAAAATATCTGCTTTCTGGTCCTTTTTCCATTCTGTGGGCAGAAAGGCGTGTGATCTGCTTTCTAGATATATTAATTGGACACGTGGCCTCAGTGACAGGCAGTGCTGTCTATGCCATCTCAAATCCAGGCAAAATCTGCTGTGGTCTTGCTCAGGAGGTTAACATGACTGATGTGATGAGGTGGGGGTCTTTCTGACATTGAAACCAGTGATTAAAACCGAGAACAGGCATCTCTGAGGGCAGAAGGTGAGAGTGGGTGACTTCCAGAGGCTACTCCAGTCAGTCAACCACAAGACTTAAAACCATGTGAGTACTCATTGCTACAAGCAGAGCACATCATGTCTCAAGAAGGTACAATGTTTTATCGAGCTTCTAAGCCACTTGATATATTTAAATTCCCAGTGCAAAGCTCTATCTCTTTTGTTGCACATTTCTGCCTTCAGGAAAGTTTCCTCTCGGCTTAATTTGCTTTATCAAAGTGAAACATGCACACAAACAGAAACATGCAGAGGTAATTCATATGAAAGTGCATCAACATTTCTACATCCAGAGGCATTTGCATTAGAAGGGCAACACTGCTTTGAAAGCTGGTATAAAATGAACACGTCTTCCTACAGGATATTCCCAGTATGCATCTATACAAATTGCATTTGTTTGCAACAGAAATAATCTAGACTCTTTTATGCTCCTATTGCTACTACAGAACCATAGAATAAAACAGTCTGGATTACTTCTTTGCTGATTAATGAATTTCAAAATTTAGACACAGAATGATTTTCTTTAAAAAAGTGTAAAAACAAATATTTTCATATTTTCATCTTTCCACATTTTTAAGATGAGTAATTCAACAGAGTCTAAACAGATTAATGAGGACAGCTGTTCCTCTCATGTCTATTTTTCACATTTAGAAATACCAAGCTACAATAAACCAGGCTGTAGAATAATCAAAACATAAACTGAAAAAGCCATTAAATATTTTATGGCCCAGGGTGGGATAATTACAGAACCACAGAATTGCAGGGGTTGGAAGGGACCTCAAGAGATCATCGAGTCCAACCCCCCTAATTCCTGTATGTTGGTCAGCAGTCTGCCCTTTGTATCATCAGGAGTCTTTTGGACCCCTCTGAATGGATGCTCCTTTTTCTCTGAGCATGGAGCCCAGTACTTTGCATCATTCTTTTGCCAAATTCTTAGCTCTGGTGGATATGGAAGCATGATAAATCAAGCTATTTTTCCTACATCCAGGTCTGTTTCTGGGTACCACTCAGTAAGCCTCATCTCTTGGGTACCAACAAAATCTTCCCCTTTTTGATCACCTCTGGGTCATCCTGATGCCGCTGAAGGCAGGTCACTATTCAGTTTAATGCTATATAAACATATTATTATGTTTCCATGAATGTATTTATTAACATCTTTTTGCACTGCAGATTACAGATAAACCAACAATTTATCCCATCTTTAGACTACAACTGACTCTTGCTGATTGATTTTAACCAGTGAAAAGTTATTTGTCTCACATACTAATGCCTATCCTGTCCAGACAAAGTCATTTATTGCTAAGAAAGTGCAATATATTACACTCTTTGCTTCTGTTTTTTCCTTCTTTATATGGATATATATAAAGTGCTGTGATCTTTTGAATCTGCATTCTGTTCCACTGTGTTCTTGCAGTCTCTCCCAGAATTTTATTCACTCATTTAATGAATACAATCTTTTTACTCCTTTGGATTGCTCAGGTCATAAAACAATAAGAACAGCATCCTAATGAATGCATGATATATCTTTGTATTTGATACAGTAATTTTGAAAACTACTCCTTTGGAATGATATGGAGTGTCATTGTTCCCAGTCCATAATACTGACTAAGCCCTGATTGTCCTGAATTCCATATGAAATTGTCATGAGCAACTGTTAGAAGTTTTGAAGATGCCACTGTGTATCTCATCAACTTTTTTCTTCCCTAGACACAGAGTGCACAAGAAAGTTAGACTTTCTTAATATGATTTCCACTTGATAAATCAACACTGGTGGTTACTCATCTTTTTGCAATTACGATGACAGAAGTTTAATTGTCATGTTTTATTCCAAAGGGATACAAGCCCCCAAGGAGCACATATTGTATTTTCAAAAGCTGCTTGAGAACAGAAATCCTTTGGACTTCTGGAAAGAAATGAGAGATGATGAATATGGCATGCAGATGAATTCTGAACACATCAGGAGAGGGAAAGCATAGGAAGTATATGTGAATGGGAACAATCTTAAGCCTTGGTATTCAGCAAACATTGCTCTTGGAATAACTGCTGCTTGGAGCCACAGAGGTCTCACTGCCTTGTTTGGTTTCTAGGTACTAGTAAATTAAGTGCCTGTTCTTTCAAAAAACAAGGCTGAAGATATGTTAACAATGCAATTTGAGGGAGCTTCTGTATATAATTCCAGAGAAATTATACCACCAAATAAAATAAGCTGTCTGGGATATCAATAGGAGGTCTGTATTGCTTAGGATGCTCAGGAGGACTTTGCAAGTTCTAATGAAAACTACTGAAGTAACACTGGAGGAAGCTGATTTGATATGTTGGATGTGTTTACAGGAGTTATCATCATGCCTTTGAACTGCAGTGTAGATATAACATAAATCAAGATTCTTCACTTGTGTCCTTCTTGCTTTGCAGTGGAAGACCAAGTATTTTCCCTCTATATTTTTTCAGATAAGTAATATACATCTGCAGCAACACCTCAATTACCTTGTCATGCCCTAAATCTGCCATGGCAGGTTAGCCAGAATGACATTTAAGCCTAGACTGACTACAACAAATTAAATGACCTCAAGTATTCACTACCTTCTCTCCAGATGATATTCTAGCTTTCCTAGGCCAATATTCTGACCCAATCCCAGTCTCAGATTGTCTTTTTTCTTAGGATTGTCTTGACCCTTACTTCCTTCCTTCCTTCCTTCCTTCCTTCCTTCCTTCCTTCCTTCCTTCCTTCCTTCCTTCCTTCCTTCCTTCCTTCCTTCCTTCCTTCCTTCCTCCCTTCCTCCCTTCCTCCCTTCCTCCCTTCCTCCCTTCCT